>NC_056738.1:462325954-462513454 GCF_019279795.1 Protopterus annectens | reverse complement strand
CCTTACTGCTTCAGGAGCAAGGAAAAAAAAAGGATCTTCACTTTGAGGGCCAAATGAAAAACAGCTCCTCTGTTCTGAGACCAGGGAAGCTGCTTGATACAAATTTAACAAGCAGCTTGTTACAGTTAAACTACAACACAGTTCCTGTTTTTGACAAAACATCCCTGATTGATTTTGCCTCAGTTTTGCCCTGTTATAGAATTTTTTTATTTTCTGATTAATTACTATGGATTACAGTCAGACAATAATGCCAGTTTTTTCTTACTTCATATTATTCAGCAAATGCATCTTGATACAAAATCTATTATTCCAGGAACTTTTTAAGTGAATTAAATTAATATTTAAAAATTGTCCCGGATTTCAGACATTTGTTCCTCACTTCACTCTCAAGGTGAATTTCTTGGCATCCATGTCTCAAACACATAATAATATCAATACTTTCGGACACCCAATCATAACCCTTTAAATAACAGATATAGAAGATAAACAGTTATCTACAAGCAAAACAGCAACCAGGGGCGGCTCATGCCATCGGACTGCGGGACTGCAGCCCTCCTAGGAAAAAGAAGAAAAAGTTGACATTTTACATTTACATTTCATTTTGCCATAAAAAAAGTTCCATTCATTTCAAGTTTTCTAAGAGTCCCAGAACTCGAACTGCGCATGCTTGTCGAGTTCCGGGTTTTTTTTTTTATTTTTTAACAATATAGCAGCATCTAGTATCTGATTGCTGTAAAAGGCAGGCCAGATTAAAGAAAAAAGCATCAGTGTAATGCCCAGAAGTCTAAGCGGTTTAACCACACCGTAAATTAGAAGGGGGTTCGGACTGCCACATCCGCAGGCACGTACATGACGTGGATGCCTGGATTGCTACTGATTGGTGCTTGCTCTCTTCTCAAAAAAGAGAGCAAGAAACAATCAGTAGCACTAGCACAGTAGTACTGTACTTGTGTTGTTCAAGAGGTTGGGACCGTTGGATTCAGTGGCGTTGTCGTTGGTGGTAAAAGTTAATTTTTTTTGTGTTGGGCGGCTAAGGGCTTGCACTGACTGCAGTGAGAGAAAGCAGAGAGGAAGACGAGATACATAAACTAACTGAGGTAGGTGCTGGTCTGCTGGAATCGGCTCTGTACCCTGTTTTTTTTTTTTTTTTTTTTGCTGCAACTGTCTCAAACTCTTATACACTTGCTGCTGTAAATAAAAAATGGTAACCTGAAACAAAACGAAGCACACTTACCAATTCCAGAATGAAAAATGGCCATACAATGAAGTCCAAAGATAACTCACTTGATTATTATTAATCAAGTGAGTTAGCTTCTCTTTTGGACTTCATGTGGCCGTTTTTCCATCCAGAATTGGTATATGTGTGCTTTGTTTTGTTTTAGGTAGAAAAAGCTATATTGACAAGCAATTGAAGTTTTGTTTTTTTGTGCATATAAGGGTTGTGAAATCAACAGCTCTTGTTAACTTGGTCACAGAGCTGTCCTGTGAGAAAAGGCAGATGTTTCTGCACATATTACATCTGAAGAGCATCTCTTTTTGTTGTATCTGCTTATCTCAATGTTTAATGTAGAGCATTTATAGTATGCTGTGTAACTCACAAGTGGACATTAAGTCCATGAGACTGAGCCATTTGCTGCAAAGCTACAGCTAACAGAGAACATATACCCCATGTGTCAGCTATGTGTGATATGGTTGAATTATAACACTGTTTTATGCTTTCAGGTGCAAGAACATTAAGCATAGGTGGTATACAAAACCAAACAGAGAGCTGTGTTTCAGATGGCTTGCATACTGAAGGTGAACTGTGTCTCAGCAGATCTAGGTCTCATGCTTTATTTTTGCACAAAGGGCAGATAATGCTACTGCTGCTGGACACAGTGCTTGAGTTTGCTTCCATGGCTACAGATCTGCAGCCTGCCCTAGCACAATACTTTTCTTTTGCTACTAATTGTGGGGGTCACAATGCTGGCAGCCAGACCCAGGTGCCTGGTAAGACTGAGACTGAAAGTCAGGTACTATCCAACAGATAGGCCATCATGTGGGCACTATATCCTTTGATACTGATGACCACTGAATTTAATTATAGAAATCTCTGCTGCTGTTCTCCTGCAGGCGTCTGCACAATCTGTATTGGCAGTTCTTATGTCGGATGTTTAAGACATATGTTTTACCTTGTTTCTTTTGTTGTACCACTTTTTTTCCATTTAATTAAATCTAACTAGCTGATCAACACTGAGCTCAGCATTTTCCTCTGTTAATGTATTGTCATAAATGATTACTGAATGGCATATGAATGTTTAACTGTGCTGTCAGTTGTAAGGTTTTTTTCTCTAGTTTGGGTGTGTGTTAAATAGTATCATAGGAGGCTACTATGGTAATACCCCTGGGGCCCTTACAAGCCTAGCCAAATGTTTATCTCCAAAAAGAAACCTCATTCAGTACTTGTCATCACTGTCAATGAGGGATACTGGTGGAAGTTGGAAAGCAAAATGTGCGTGACTGTTAACTTAAGTGACATAAGATAAATCTTTAAAGACTGAAGTTAGAAAGTAATGACAGACATTGGTGTTTCAGACTTCATATACCCTTCAAAAATTCATGCTAATGCAAAACCTGTTATTCTATCACCTTTCTAAGTTTGTAAGAAGAGCAATATTTAAAAAGTGTCCCTATTTTTGGTCCTTTGTCCCACTTTTATACATGGTTTTGTCCAAATTTCTTGCTCTAAGAGGTTGAGAGGTATACTGCAAGATGTATATTGTTGACTCTTACCTGACCTAAGCTAAAATCCACTTATCGTATGTAACCTTAAATAAATGCGCACAAGCCTGAGCGATGTTTTATGCTGGTTAATGCAGCTTGAAATACATAGAAGGTGTAACTGGGCTAGGTATACATACAAACATACAGCATATGTGTGCATTGAAAGTAAATGTATGGCAATGTGGATTTTATTTTACTCCTTTTACCTTAGTAGAGATGCTTGTTATCTCAGTATACTGTTATGTATGTTATTGTTATGTAGCTATATCTTTGTTAGTTGGATCCTTTCTCCCCGGGCCTCATTGAAAAGGGGTTTTATTGCTCTGTCAGATTTTCCCAGTAATCAAATGCAACAAATACATTTCCATATAGCAGCTACCTACACTATATGTTGTCGCAGCTTACTCATGTCTTGGAGAGGAATACAAATGCTAAATGGACCATGGACAGGGTGCATGGCAGAGCCAGGTTAGAATCTTAAAACTGTCCAATGGAAAGGAAGAGCAAACTACAATGTGTAGCTGACCATGCTATACTCTAAGTAGGCAATATGAGACTGAGAATAGTTGGAGTTTTTTGAGTCTGTCCATATAGGGCAAGTGTTTAAGACCTAAGATCCTCTTTGTGATGTACTTTTGCAGCCTCTCCAGTTGTTTTATGTACCCTATCTTCTGCCTGCTCCTTTTGCACTGCCTTCTCAGTTCAGCAAGAAACAGCTTCTTCATCAAGGATAACTGTAAACTGTTTTATTGATGCTTAACCCTATCTGTACTGGTTAGCACTGAATATTAAGTTAGTCCCAGTAATGCTGGCATAACAAGGAATATGTGTCCATTTTAGATGATGTTAGGCCAATTAAGTGATATCATCTTGAAAGTCATCCACAGTATTTGTATGCAAGTGAGGCGAGATTAGGTTGGTTTGGATATGTGCTGAGTAAGGGATACTGGGTATATTGGGAAACGTATGATAAGGATGAAGCTGCCAGGTAAGAGAAAAAGAGGAAGGCCTAAGATAAGGATTACGGATGTGGTGAGAGAGGACATGCAGGTGGTTGGTGTGACAGAGCTAGATGCAGGGGACAGGAAAACTGGTAACTTATCTGCTGTGGCAACCCCTAACGGGAACAGCTGAAAGAGAGGACTACAAGCACTTATTTGGAACCAGGTGGGATCACGTGAATAGTGTTTGCTTGGGAAACTTTAAAACTGTCCCTTTTGAACCTCCATGAAAAAGTGGGGGGGTGAGAAATCCAGTATGACCTGATGTGTTCCAAACCAGACAACAGCTTCTCATCAGGTGCAGATGCAGAAACTGAGTACGAAGTACTGTTTGCAGCATACCGCAGAGGTAAGTCTTCAAACCAACCTGTATATACATGTAACAATGTGTGCTGTGTAGAGTATTTAGCATGTGCCAGTGACTTGAGCATTTATTTCATGTAAATTAGTAAGCATGTCCAGCATTGATCCACTATGCACCATAGCCCCACCCCTTTTAGTTGACCACACCCCTTCCCATTGGCCCCACCCATTCATCTGTCTCCTGCAGCTCCCCTTTGATTTGAAGTCAGCAGCCGCCACTGACAGCAACACTACTACTATCTGTTCAGATTTGCAAAATCTTGAAATTAGGTCACTGCCCACCACTCTGAAAATCACTACAAATTAGGCAGCATAACTAGTCATTAAGAGAAGGCCCAGAAGAAACTTTCTCCCTACTAAGTCCTATACTCAATACAATGGTGGGTGAAAGGGCCTTCTCTAAGCTTGCTCACTCTCTTTGGAACAAAAACCTAGCAAATATCAGTCAAGAAACCAACCTAGACAAAGTCAAAGCTGAAGTAAAAAAGGCTATGTCCAAACATTCACATTGCAGTTGTTTCATGGGTAATTGATGTTTCAACATGTGTATAACAGCTAAATCAATTCATTTGCACTACTTTGTGCAAATACCACTGTTTTTTTTTTCTAGGAACACTTTGTTTTATAATGTAATATTCCCGTAACTATACATACTGTAACTCATGACTCCTTAACATTTGTACATATTTTTTCTTGTTTGTATACAAATTTCTTGTCTGTAATTATTCTGCAAAATGTATGTTCACCTCAACATTTTTATTTCAGTTTCTGCCACTCACCCAGTTATCAAACTTTAACAAATAAAAATAGGTGTAAAAATGCTTCTATTTAATGTGCATTTATTTGGAGGGTGGTATTTATGTGAGGCTATATTTATTATTTTTTAATTTTGCCGTTTGTATGACACTGGCTGTGTATGTACACAGTTATGTCTGAGTGTGCTTTTAATATGCCATTATGCTATGTGCATGAACTCCTGGTGTGTTGCATTTGTACAGGAATGAGCTGTTTTGTGGCATTACTTGTTTGTTCTTTTATGCTGATTTTTGAGTACGTGTAGATTTTTTTATGGGTGTTGTGTATTCTGCAGTTAGTGTAGGTTTTGTGTTGTGGATGGGTGTTTTATATTGTGTGGCCATGTGTATTTTATTTTGCAGAGGTATATGTCATGCGATCTGCTACTTTTATGTTGGGATTCATAGATATGTGTCTCAGGGCAACAGAAAGCTTAAACCTCATAGAGACAATACCCTGCAATGCAAAGCAGAAGTGGATAACCAAGGAGGGCATACTGAACGAGTAAGCAGAAAACTGCACTTCATGGATGCAGACAAGATGAAATGGGAATGTCATACAGCAGATCAATGTATCCAAGAACCTATGAAGAAGGGCAAAACAGAAATACTGCAAATTATTGTGCAAAATTCATAAGAACACATAAACAAGCTACAACATAATACAAGGAGCCACTGACAGTGTCAGGCTGCCACTGCATACTTCAAAGACAAAATATTTAATAGATGTGAAATACTATTCATTCCATGAAAAAGGTGGAAAGGGGAGTATAGGAAAGTAAGAAAAGGTGCATAGCAAGCACTGGACCAAACAGCAGGAACACAGTAAGGTGAAACAAGGTTGCGATAAGAGAAAACTCATTTTCTTGGGTAGAAAGGCCACCATTTTATGAATACAGAGAAATGATAGAAGAGGGAAGGGGAGAAAGGCAAGAAAGGAGAAGGAAAGGAGTGGGAAGAGTAGGCAAGACAAACATCCAGACACTCCTGATACAGGATGTCATATACAAGGGGGAATGAAATGGGATACACACAAAGAGGCAAACAGAAGGCAGGCAGACAAATGGCTGGGGACAGGGTTGGGTATGTGCAGAATAACAGCTATTGACCAGCTCAGAGGGACATTACTGGGACCCAGTAGGTGGAGTTCATGGGTCAGGCTGGCTAGTGGCATGGGACATACCTGCTTCTGTTAGCTCAATGGCATTAAGCAGCTGGTTCAATGAATCCAATACCAGAAGGGGACTGATGCATGGTGAGTCAACGTGCCATCACCAGGTCAAGATCCACCTTTAACATATGTTCCAGTGCTGACCACTGTGAAGATGACACAAATGGATTACAAGCCATCACCGGCAAGAGACTCTCATCATACTTATCCCTTCAGCCATGGTTTTGACCAGAGCGGGCACTAGCTGATTTGCCTGTGATAGCTTGCATATCTCTTTTGTCATCTAGCATAGACAGAGTAAGAGCAAACTGCTGCTAATACTGAAGATGACCCATAGCTGAAACAGTAGACATAGTACAGGTAAGGAACAGTATATCACTGACTCTACTGTGCCATTATTCTTTGCTGCCTCCTGCAACAGTCAGCAGCAGTCTCATCTAACTCTGCTCATGCTGAAAGGCAAAAAGGATAGTTTTCACATATCACACAGAGATGTGATTTGAGATGCAAATTTCAGTGGAAAGATACAGCTCCACACATAAGTTCAAACAAACAGAAGCCTCAGATGGTAGCATTAGCATGGCCCCTCACAAATAATATATTACTGTGTGTGCATGTGTGTGCGTGTGTGCGTGTGCGTGTGTGTGTGTGTGTGTGTGTGTGCATGTGCATGTTTGTATGTATGTGCACAATAAAGCAGAAGTATAAGAAGGTATAAATGTACTACAAGTAGGTACAATAGATCTGAATTAACTACATTAACAGAGGTATGTGTAATGAACAGACAGCATGAAATGGTGGCTGCAGCCCACATGGGCATTGTTGTGTGTCCTGACCAACAAAACAACTCAGTGCCATAACAATACAGTTGCCAACAAGAGCAAATACAACAGAGAGACAAACAGTCACCACAGCAGCTAACTTTATATTCTAGCATCTGTAAGAGGAAAAATTCCTATTAGGAAAAGAATAAGATAGAAAAACAAATCAGTGTGGAGATCTTCAGGATGACAGCAGTGCAGGTTATGATACTGGCACCTGCACTGCTCACTTGTGCAGGGGCTGCCACTCCCTGGACAGCTATTCTGTCAGGTTATACTAGGCCTCAACCTTATGGAATTGACTTACATAAAGTCCCAGCAGCCATTCATTGAACTGACAGTACAGGAACAATTGCATAATTTTGTTCTCCTTAAAGCATCTGGCAGAAGCTTTGTATAGAGCACTAGCACTGACAACCATTGTTACAAATCTACAACAGTACAAAATGGCAGCCTGGGGATCATGCATTACAGGGGTCTTTTGTCACTACTTGAGTAAGGTGCATATGCACACAGCCTGAATGTATAAGTGAGCATACATGGTGTGTCAGTGATGAGCACAAGAATGTGTTTACACCTTGTAGCTCTGATGTGCTTGTCTGAAACACAACAATTCATAGGTACCGGTAAAAGCCAGCTAAAGTAGCACATACACATACAGTGCAAACTAAAGCAACTTTTATGGACAATTTGCCATTTGCATATCTCTCAACCTGCAGATATTAAAAATCTAGACAAGAGCTCTTGAAAAATAAATATAATCTGAAGAGCTAATGAGCATGAAATCTACAGAACTCCTTCCACTTCCATTAGGATTGTGGGGTATATCATCATTTTAATCTGATATACAGCACTTTATATCTCCAAAACATTTTTAAAATTTTTAATACATCTTATTTATTAAATGCATACAGTTATTTTAAAGAAATCATAAATAATTGTATTTCATCTTATTACTATTTTAACATTTTAACACTTCTGATGGTTAGCATGCTATCAGTAAATTTTGTAAAGTGACACCTTTGGCCCACTTCTTTTTTCTTCCTCTTCCTCTCCACAAATCTGCTGAATCTTCCTCTACTCAAAACTTTCCCCCTCAACTTGCAACACACATTTATTATCAATTTCGGTTCTTACATTTCCTTTTCTACTGCTTGTCTAAGGGGGTATACTGGACAGAATCACTATATAGGAACACCAGAAATGGTGGATGATCTGTACCAGAAGCTAAATAAATAACATTTCAACAGCTTATCATACATGGTTTTGAAGAAAGAAGGCAGAGAGGGTTCAATATAGAATTATAAGTAACTCACAGCTATAAGTATAGACCAAGTGGTTACTATATTTCAAAAAATACACACGAGATGAAGAGGGCAGCTTGAATTTGAAGGGTACAGAATTCATAGATGATAACATAAAGTATTACTTCACAGAAAGTGTGGTGAGTATTTTTATAAGCGTACCGGAAGTAGTAGTGCAGTGATAAAAATAGAATTCAAATATGCCTGACAAAGAGAAATATTATCCAGTTCCTGTTTTCAGAGGAATGGGCAGGGTATTTCAAAACTATACAGTTTGGGTTTGGGTATTTTAGGATGGCACCTATTGCAATTAAAAGATTCTGTGTTAACAATGTATGTTCTGTCTTATAAAATGCAAAGCAGGAGGTTACAGCTTCGGACAGAAAAATGCTACAATGCCAAGTACTGCTTTCTAGAATTATTTAAAAATGCTGATGTTACAAAGTGCAATGCAAAATGTCACAGTTTCATTCAACCCCCCCCCCCCACACACACACACACATATCATAGTTACAGTCAGAGAAGTATAGTCTGAGTATTTCAGAATTGTGCTTATTACCTCACAAACTAGCCTTGTCACCAGAAATGAAGGGATGAGGACTGGTGCAGGATCCAAGAAGGTGCTAGGGGTTCAGAAATGGGCATGTAACTCCAGGTATATAATTACTTCTTAACATTGATCTGAGTATATATTTTGCTTTGTAACTGTAACATACTTCAGAGAGCATTCATATGCAAGCAATATGAACATGAAACATTTCTCTTTTACATGAGAACATTCAAATGCTATGAACATGAAATCTCTCTCCCTTTTACATTAAAGAACACTCACATGCTATGACACACCGCTCAATCTCTTAGAACAAGAAATCTGGACTAGGCATAAAATAATGGGGGGGGGGGAGGGCAAAGGCCAAAAAATAGGGACAGATTTTAAATATTCCTCTTATAAACAGAGTGTTGCTAGAATAAAAAGGTTTGTGTTAACATGCAATTTCTGAAGGGTATGAAGTCTGAGACTGAAATGTATGTCATTATTTAGTGACTTCAGTCTTCAGTGATTTGCCAGAAAAACACACATTTTATGAGGAACAGCTCAAAAATATGAGGCAAAAATCTGGACATTCTGCAAAAATCTTTGCAGTTGAGAAGTATGTGCTATAAACATAAAACCTCTCTATTTTGCATAAAAGAACAAGCATATGCTATGATCATGGGTCCCTCTTTTTTTATCCTTTGTCTGACAACATGTCAAACAACCATGGCGCACAACTGAATCTGAGTGAGGTGCATAAACAGAAAGCAGCAGCAAAAAGGCTCCATATTGCATTTCAGAAATTGAAGCACAATCTGTAAGCAATAACTTCAATGCAGAGGTATCAATAGATCTCTTCATATAGAGAAGTATACAAAATGTAAGCCAGTTTACACAGCCTCAGTAAAAATCAATTAAATAGAAATCATGGTCTAGCATTTATTCTTTGGATATTCAAGTTTTTTCCCATTTGTTTCTTTATATTTTGCCATCTAAATAAATCAGGACTGATGCCAAAACATGCAGCAAGGAAGCAGGAATCAAATCTGAGCATCCGGAACTATCTGACAGCACTGAAGCAGCTACGATAAAAGACAGATCCAAAAGACGGTAGACAGTTGTCACTGTTCTATATCTTTGTGTCCCTGCTTGGGATAAGGTAAAGTGACACTACTGAATGTGTGGTAGCATTACTGGCCTGGACTGTGCTGGACTACAATGGACAGCTGATTTTTTGCCACAGTTACAGCTGCTGGGGTGTATCCACACATGCTAACATAAAACCCCTGCCACCTCTGCCACTCATGTGCCCCTGTGAGCCACCATGACTATTGTAATAGAAGAAGTCCACATCCCCAGTAAGCTACCACATTTGCAGTTATGGAAGCCCCAATCTGCAACATCTGCAAATGAATTGCTGTGTGTTGCATGCTATACCCATATGCCTGCATAGATATAATACTACATACATGTTAACCACTGGGATACCATAGTGTCCAGTATATCTGTGGTCATCACTCTCTACTTATCCAAGTCCTGTCTTGTGCTGATTAGTTAGGTCAATATATGTGTGGGAGTGCCACCTGAGTATACCCACAAATGCCTACTAATATGGTCTACTCTCATCACAGGTGTAGGTATGTCTTCCAAAGACAGCAGACAACAGACGTTAGACAAGTTTAGCCCTGCCAAGTGTGAAGTCATGCTACAGGTAGTCTGGAACCACAGGTGATGCTTGTTTGGGAGTGGGGGCACCCACTAGCTTCTATGGTTCCACATATGGGTCACACTTGTCAACAATGGCAATGCCGTGGGAAGAATCACACAACACTGAACCGCTGGAAGAATATTAATGACATGATTAATGTAGGTCTTGTAGAAGTAATGCAACATAGGGGCAGAAAGGGTTGCAATGTGAGTGGGGTGGCATCTTCCACTGCAACCATTATGAATACGAGGAGTCATTCTTGGGTCACTGCATGAAGGAAGTGAGGGAAGAGACACCATATAAAAAGGAGTAGATAAAGGTTTGGGAGTGTCCATATGCAGTGTATCTCACATGGAGACCAGCTAAGTTAATAGCCTTACTGCACATGCTATACAGCGATTGTGCCTAGAATGACATAAGGGAGCACACAATGAGCACAACCTATGTGCTGCATGGGAACATTAGGTGCTCAAACCCAGAGGGCAATTATGTGTCTGATAATTGCCAATGTGACTCTGACTCTCATTTGCACAAGCACCACACAGCATCACAGCTTGTGAGATAGACGCTATCATGTTGAACTTTCATGTTCTGCGCATTCCTAGGGCATACCACTGCTATAATGTAACCTGCAGAGGCTGAACTAGGACAACATGCTGATGTCAGTATGTATGTATGGTTTGACAATAGTCATACAAACACAACACACACACACACACACACACACACACACACACACACACACACACACACACACACACTTAGCCACAGTCCAAGGACAAACTGGCAGTGTCCATTTACCTCTCTGAAGATCCTACACCCACTTCCTGAGATGAAACCATTGCCTCCCTCATATCTGCTGTCACAGAAGTAGTGCTCCTTTGGGACTGATATCACTGCCACTGCTTCCTCTGGATTTGTGGCAGTAGAGCAGCACACCACAACTTATGTATGGATATTCGTACTGTAGCAGGCTATCAGTGGTTCAAGGCATGTGTGTGTGGATACCCACCACATAGCAGTCTGCCAGTGGCTCATACAAATGTCACAGCCAGCTCCAGATATGCAGGTGGCTCTAGGTATAAATCAACATATGTTCCTACCCACGTCAACTTGGAGATGACGTACATGGTTTTAGATTCTCCAGGAGAATGTTGCCCAACACTGCCAAATCCTCTGAGAGACAATGGAGTCCAGAACTGATGCATGATTACAAACATGCAGTTTATGGTGACATATATTGCATCCATAGTTACCCTCTTCCCTAGTGTTGCCCATAGTTGGGGGCCATGTGGATGTGTAGGACAACCATCATAGGGAACACAGGCTGCACTTGCTACAGGTGGAGTACCAACATACCACTCCCCAGCTCGGTAGTGGCTATTCTCAGCTAGGCTGAGCACCTTATGTGCACAGCTTCTACAAGACCTATTCCACCCGTTCTACCTTGTCTGTGTGCTGGGGTTTCTCCAAGTTAGCTGTGTCTGCCCTTTGCAAGAGACCCATTACCTCCTCAAAAACTCTCTATCATTGTGGCCATGCTGCAGAAGCCCATAGCTGATCTTCTACCGAGTCAACAAAAAAAATCTTTTAGGACACTGATGACCCTCTCTCTATGACCTCCACTGATCGGTAACCTCACACCCTTTGCTTTTGTAGCTAGCCATATGTCAGCATGTTCTTAGGCACCTGTGCAAATCATGACAGCTGTGACCCTTACCATTCTCCTTGGGGTGTGGTGTATATGGTGATGTTTGATGCACAGTGTGACTCAACCATGCAATGTCTTGCATAGCCATTACAGAACACTGCATGTATCATATCATTCTGATGTCACTGCACTTCCACTGTGAATGTGCCAGCATCCACAGAGGTGGTCTAGATATTGCCCTTCACTTGTACAGCATAAGGCAGTCCAGGTGAAAAGCAACATATGGCAGTATAGGTGGTCTAGATGTTGCTCTTCACCTAGACTGCCATATGTTGTGCACAATGATGTCTTGGGGGTTGTAGTGCAGAAGCTGGTTGCTGTCTGCTGTCAACAGGTAATTGATGGAGGATGATTTCCTGGAGGCTGCAATGGATATGGTTGTTGTGGGTGTGGGGGGACCCAGTAATGATGGCTGGCAGTGTTCCCCCCAAGATGACTGTAGGCTGCAGAATCAGGATTCCTGGAAGCTGAACACATACTTTACTGTATTCCTGATTCAGAATTGAGTGGTGGTATATTAACATTTGGCCATGATTTCTGAGTCCTATGCAAGTATCTTCAATCAGGGCTCCGGGGGGTATCTGCATAAGCTGCAACATTGTACAAACATGGGGGAGATAGGGACCTAGCAGGGAGGTTTTACTTACTGCATACAACTTTAGATATGTGGACATACTGAGTGGTCTCGTGGGAAGTCACATTGCAGGAAGCAGTGATACACATGACCTTTATACCATATGTGTGAATCACGGGCGCTGCCAGAGGACTCTGTTGACACATAGGTTATTTACCCCAGAGTGTTGCACATTATATAGCTGATGGAATGGTAGTCCTTTTTGGTGATGTGACACTGTCTGTGGACAGCAGTGGTGTCTTTATAGATATATGGGCGCAAAGTACATCTCTTAGCACTTTTGGAGAAGCAGATGACATCATAAAAGCCATGCATAGCAGTGGGTCTCTCTCCTGTTGTGTTGGGAAAGCAGAAGGGCTTATCCACGTGTAGCAGAAGCTTATTAAGGAACATTTTAAGTTGACACTTGTGAGATACCTATTGTGTCCACAGTTTGTCTCTGGAAGGTCCGTGTAACTTGAATGGCAAGAGCTACAAATACATTGATACCCACTAGTATGGGAGGTCTACATATTCCTCCTGATCCTTTCTGCCAGATATACAGGAAACTGATGTCTGTAAAATGTCCTTGTCCTCTTGAAAGCTGTGCAGTAGCTTCTTGTCCATAAGCTGGCATTATATAAATCTTTGGTAGTATCTTTCCCTTTAGCATGTACCATCATGTCACACCTCTGAAAAACCTTTAGCCATGCTAAGCAAATGTTTCTGAACAGCAGTCACTGCTGCAATGCTGTAAACTTTGGCATGCTTTTCCTCTTCCTACTCAGATGCAAGAAGCTGCATTATTCTGCACCGGACGATTATAAACTATGACTTGCTTTCCCACATCCACACATGTATGTTATTATGCACTGATCAGATGGGTCTATATTAGAACATCTAAGTTTCAAAACTTCGAATGTTCTAATATTGACACCTATTCAGCGAAAGCTGAAAACATCAAACATACAGAACAGCGATTTTTTTTCCTAGGGAAAAAATTCACTCTTCCAAAACACATACACACAACACAAGCACACCAAACAAACAGCAATCCATACACATACACCTAAAATCTTACACCTAACCCTACACTAAACTATACACACACCGCTAACTATCCACTTACCTTAACCCAAACCCTCACCCTAAGGTCCGTCACTATTGCACACTCACCTCACCCGTGCCCTAACCCTAACTCACCTACCCCACCCTAAACCTCACGTCCACACAGTCGCACTCTTACCTGACCTGCACCCTAACCCTAACTCACCTAACCTGCCCTAACCCTCACATCCTCACAATCGCACACATACCTAACCTGCTCCCTAAGCCTAACTCACCTAACCCGCCCTAACCCTCATGTCCACTGATCAGATGGGTCTATATTAGAACATCGAAGTTTCAAAACTTCGAATGTTCTAATATTGACCCCTATTCAACGAAAGCTGAAAACATCAAACATACAGAACAGCAAATTTTTTTCCTAGGGAAAAAATTTACTGTTCCAAAACACATACACACAACACAAGCACACCAAACAAACAGCAATCCATACACATACACCTAAAATTTTACACCTAACCCTACACTAAACTATACACACACCACTAACTATCCACTTACCTTAACCCAAACCCTAACCCTAAGGGCCGTCACTATTGCACACTCACCTCACCCGCACCCTACCCTAACACAACTACCCCGCCCTAAATCTCACGTCCACACAATCGCACTCTTACTTGACCTGCGCCCTAACCCTAACTCACCTAACCCGCCCTAACCCTCATGTCCACACAATCGCACACATACCTAACCCGCACCCTAACCTGAACTAACCTAACCTGCACTCAATGGCACACTTACCTGAACCCGACCCATAACTTTCACCACAGCACTGAAAATACTGAAGCAACAGAAATGGGCAACCAAATTCTTTCCCTAGGAAAAAATTTGGTTTTCTATTGCTTCGATATTTTCATCTTTCGCTGAATAGGGGTCGATATTAGAACATTCGAAGTTTTGAAACTTCAATGTTCTAATATAGACCCGATCAGATTATGCTTCTTCATTTGCAAATCACTGACCATTTATTTGCATATCCTTTTTTTTTTCTCAAAATTCCAGCTTCTAGTCTTATAGAACCACATGGTTCAATGACTTGTTATCTAACTGTGAGTCTAAATTCTTGCACAAGAGTGAGCTGGGTACTTAGCAATTTGAGTACCATGGCTAGGTATTGTGGATGGACTTGTTGGTATGGGTCCTTGTATAAACATATTTTATTTACATTATTTATTTATAATACAATATATTTAGTTAACAGTATTTTGCTGAAGGTATGACAAGTTTGTTAGATAGTGCAGTGTTTTATTTCATAGTTTTTTTCTTCTTGGTAGGTTGATAAAGTAGTTATTACTTTCTTGTATGCCTTTTTTGCAGGTTCATTTCCTTGTTTTATTTTGTTGCTTTTCTTTTTCACATTATTTTCATATGATTGTGGTATGTCTTATTTTATCCAGTGTTCTCTTCCATGAGTTTGATATTGCTCATTTTAGTTCTTCTACTTTTCATTATGTCATTATTTTATATATTTTCATTTTTTTTCAATGTTCCTATTTCAGTTTTTTTCTGCTTTAATATGTATGTTTCTTCTCTTTTTTCCTAATATTTCATCTATTTTGAGGTTTGTTGAAACTGCAATGTTTATATCTGTCAATGATGGACAATGAAAATTATATACTACATGATGTATTATTTATTGAATTTTTATGGTTTATAGTACATTGATGTACCTTTATACAATAGATTGGATTTTCTTACATTTAACACTGTGCACTACGTACCACTGATACTTATATGCAATAATTCCAACACTGCTGAAACTTGGAGTATGGGATTAGTCTGGGATGTTGCAGTTTTAACATTTAATATGCATTCATAGCTTTACTCTTTCAGTGCTGTTCTTGAGAGGACTGGAAATGGCAGTTCTCAGAATTTCATAAACATTTCTGTAGTGTTTTCTACCTAAACTACTGTAGTTACTAGCTGTAATAGTTTCCCACTCCACCTCCCTATTAGTATCTTGTTCTTATACTTGGTGGCTTTGCAGTTGCCCACCCCTACTGTAAATTTGATCTGGGACACTCCTCCCAATGTAGTGTCATTAGCTCATTCTACCTAATACAGAGAAAACATTTGAGAAGGCCAACCCACTTAGGTTCTTAACCAATTATCTTCTGTACCTCATTTCTCCCTTTCCACTTTACTAAAAAAAAAAAAAAAAAAAAACTTTGCTAGAATCTCCTTGTGTTCTGACTGAGTGTGCTTCTCAGCTGATAAGTATATTTTTGTCACTTGTTAACTGTTCAGAGCTGAATAAAACAATAAATGAATTCACTTCAGAATACACTTTGAATAAATTGCATTTATTTAAACTGCATTTGCTTTAATATTGCTACACAATCAAGTGTGCCAGATTGCACTGCACTTGAATTGTTTTTAGTGCTGTTTTAGCTGCTTTTCTGTAAAAAAAAGGTTGTTTCCTGTCTTTCCTGTAACTATCTAGTCCAGATACAGATTTGCTGTAAACAGGACTGGTTGTAAGCTTCTGAGCCCCCCAAGCCTTTCTGTGTTGGTGGGAAGCCTTCTAGCTTATCAGTGGGAGTGGTAAGCAATAAGCAGCCTATCTACCACAAGAGGAGTGGGTTCTGGCCTGGAAATTGTAGTTTTATTGACTGTTTGGGCAGTCTTTCCATCTCTTTCAACTTTCTGGTTTAAAAGCCTGCATTTGCGCTTGTTTCCCACCTTTCCTGCAACTAGTCCAGTCCAGATACAGATTTGCTGTATCCAAGACTGTTTGTAAGCTTCTGAGTCCCCCAAGCCTTTCCGTGTTGGAAGGAAGCCTTCTAGCTTATCAGTAGCAGTGGTAAGCACTATGTAGCCTATCTACCACAAGAGGAGTGGGTTCTGCCCCAGAAATTGTACTTTATTGGTCGTTTGGGCAGTTTTTCCATCTCTTTCAACTTTCTGGTTTAAAAGCCCGCATTTGCACTTGTTTCCCGCCTTTCTGTAACTAGTCTAGTATAGATACAGATTTGATGTATCCAGGACTGTTTGTAAGCTTCTGAGCGGTGCCAAAGTCTGCTCTTCAATTTTTTTCCCTTAGAACTGCTAGTTCTCTCCTCTCCTCTCCTGCACTTTTACTAGCTTATTAGTCTAGCACTTTACCAGACTTCTTGTAGCAATTATTGTAGCATACAAAGTGCTACCAGCACTAAATGTTCTACAAGGAAACAGTTCCAGTACTTATTATTAATGCCCACCCCTCCAGGCATGTCTAAAGGTCAGTTCCCTGTGCTTTCTCCTATTAACCTGGTGAACTTGGGCATCCTGAGGCAATGTAGCAACTGCCTCATGTACATTGACAACCCTCTCCTCTTACCTCTCAACACACAGACATGTGAGAGATGCACTTATATATCCAAATTGGAAGCCATGCACTCTCCAGCCAAGACCGGAATTGCTGGTCAAGAGGAGAAGGTCAGCACTTGCACCACACCACATGGAACACATAGCCTTCCAGAACACACACCAGCACTGCCTTCACATAAAAACACAAACTACATACCCACCTTCGCAGATGCTCTCAATAAAAATCTACCCAAAGAGCAGAGACCTCCAAGGCAGAAACACACTTGACCACTACAAGACAACACTAATCATGAGATACATAACTCTCCAAAATAGTGTACCACTCAACCAAAGCCCCTAAGGCAAAACAGCATGCACAACACACTAGTCATAGGTGACTCGATAGTGAGGCACACTGATGTCCCACTCACTAGGTTGAATAAGGAGAAAGTAACAGTCAGCTGACTGTCAGGTGCCAGGATCCATCACATAACACACGCATTCAGGTCCCTCAACAACAGGTACAAATATGACTCTGTCATTGTATATGTGGGTGTGAATGACCTGAGACATACCTCCCTGGACTACATGAAAAGAGACATGGAGAAGCTCTCAGATTATGTAGCTCAGGCGGGTATGACCCTAGCCCTGAGCAGCATCCTACCATCACCCAGAATTATACTACAGTGCAATCAGAAAATTATTGATTTCAACAATTGGCTAAGCTTCTGGTGTCATTCTAAAGGGATCTAGTATCTGTCTGCCTGGGATGACATGATTGACAGACCTTGATCCATTGCCAGAGATGGCCTGCATCTGCCAACCCTGGGCTTCCGGATACTGGCCAAGCCTCTTGCCACCCCTATAGTGCTTTTTTTAGGTGGTATTCCAAAGACCAAATTACCATTGTAACAGTTGCAAACAAATGCAATCTGAGAGTCATGCTGCTCAATGCTAGAAGTCTAAATCTCAAAATGCACTCTGTCAAAGCACTCCTTAAAATGGAAAACATCGACATTTGTGCTGTAACAGAGGCCTGGTTTAAAGCAGAAGAAAGCACCCCTGCACTATCAGGCTATAACTCATTCCACACCTTTTGGCCCCAAAACCTGGACCGAAGCTCCAAAGGCGGTGGTGTTTCCATATTGATAAAGGATGTGCACACCTCCAGATTGGTAGCCCAACATAACACATCAGAAATGCTTCAGGTGCAGCTAACATTGGGAAAGACAGCGATTCAGGTCATAGCCTGCTATAGGTCCCCAACCATGTCCCAAGACTCACACTCCACATTCCTAAGCACCCTGGAGAATATTAGGGTCCAACCTAATGCTCTCATACTGGGTGATTTCAACTACCCCTCCATTAACTGGGAAAACTACTCATGTACCAATATACTTGCCCAATGTTTCCTGGACTTCATTAATTCCAATGTCCTGGACTAGCTCGTTCTTAACCCCACTAGAGGTAGCAAAATCCTTGACCTGGTGTCATATCGCCTACTTAGTGCCGATCTCTGTTTGACTTACAAAGCTGTGTCTGACCCAGCTCTGTTAGAAATGTTACATCTAAAGAAATCCCAATCCCTCTGCCCCATACGCTTCAGAGACCTCTACCTCATTACCACAATCAACAGAACATGCGGGAAGGACAGGTTCATAACCCAGAGACTGCCCATGCTATGGAATAGACTTCCCATAAATATCAAACAGAGCACCTCACTGGCCCTCTTCAAGATAAATCTTGATGAGTGGATGGGAAATAGAAAATTTACCCCAGGGATCACTCCAGTGGCTCTACTCGACAGAGACACTGGGAACTAAGGTTAGGTGACATGATGCCAGGGTAATCCTATGGGCTAGGCTTGTAAAGTCTCCAGGGCCATTAGCCTAGTACACACCTATGAACCTATGAACATGCTGCTTGATATAGTTTTAGTTTTTGTCTATAGTTTTTTTTTATAGTCTTCTTTATTGTTACTGTTACATTTTTGTGTTTATTTTTCTTTAATTATTTTGCAGTTTTGTGTATTATATATACACACACACACACACACACACACACACACACACACACACACACACACACACACACACACACACACACACACACACACACATATATATTTTATTTTTTTAAACATTCTGTTTTATGTATTGTACCTGATTTTTCTTTCTATCTCTTTTTTACCTTTTTCAAGTGTTAATTTTGTAGTAGTTGCTGAATGTGATTTTTTTTTTTTGGGGGGGGGGCTGTATTTTGTTTTAGTTGTTTTGTTTGGTATTGGTTGGTGTTGTGATCTTTGTTGCAATTTAGAGTTGTGTGTGGAAATTTAAATGTTTTTGAGCTTCCATTAGTGGTTTAGATTAAATGATGTTCAGTGACATTTATTCCTCGTTTAATCTGGGAATTTGTGCTGTTGTTTTATATTTTAGGTTTTTGTAGGGCTTGGCAATCTCATGTTTTTAAATTGAAAGTGTAGTGGCTATATAAAGAAAATATTTGCAAAAGTGAGACTCCAAATATATTAATCCTTTTTTGACTGAGTTAGTCTCACTAGGCTAATAGCCTCTCTTCCGGGGAGACCAAAAGTGGTATTTATACTGCTAGGAGAAATTTGGCCAGGGCATTGGGAAACTTTCCCCTACTGCTTTCATAGGACGAAGTTGTCTGACGAGCCATAGGGTGGTTACACTATACAATGTCGAGATGACATGAATTCTGATGCCATCATGAAAGAAACTGAAGTGCACGTTATAGTACTTCATCTGGATGGTTTACTAAATGAAACTTTGGTTGAAATTGATTGAAGAAGAAGAGCTGCATGCACACAAAATGTTTTGCAGAGCCAGGTAATGGAGTAAATTGCTATTGAGGATCAGGAAGACTTGGGTGTACAGGAGGTGATTTATATGGATATAGTCCATTGGATTCCTTATCCTGGTTTGCCAGTTAGATGACCATGCACACATATCATCTCTTGTTACTGCAGATTTTCCTTTGCCTACTTTGTACGCAGCTGTAGTGAAATTGTGACACAAAGATAACATTACTAAGAATATTCACAAGTCTTTAACCAACATTTGTATTCCTCCACTATTAACAGGTATTACATTGGGGATAACATTATTGTTCCTTTGGTGTTCTCCTTAAAAGATGTCTGAGCTTTCATGCATATCAGAAGAGAAAAAGATTGTGACATTACATTTGAAACAGCTGAGCTTGTGCACAGATTTTTACCAAAAAATTGATTTAAAAAACGTTGTCAACTTTGGTCATCTTACACTTACTCCATTTTGCGGACACTATAAATGAAGACTGATTGCACAGTTTTGTACAGCTAATGAAGAAGATTGTTTGTCACTACATTGTAAACAAGTCTTAGAATGTTAAAAAATGTGTGATGCTAGAGGACTGTGGAATGGTGCGTGGGAAGTGTGTATACTGGCTGTTAAAAACTGGTGAAGTTCTACATATTCCAAGTGGTGTTACTATAAATGAGCAAAGGGGCTATGTGTCATATAAAATCAATCCAAAACATGTATGTTTTGTAGTTTCCTAACACATTTGATATAACACTGTAATAAAAGGAAATGTGGTAAATGTGAGGAAGTTGGTCATTCTACTGCCAGTTGCATACCAAATTGTTGGGAATACAAACCAGAATGTTATTTTTATTTGACATTCCATTACTGCAAGAAACAACACTTATTCTCAAATCCAAATCTTCTTTTATAGATCCTGGAGAAGATCATTCTACAGTGACCACAAAAAGGTACTTTTATTTTACCCCTTGTCCTGTAAGAGTCTGGACTTGTTTAGGGAAGTGAGGGAGAGGAAGGATGTTAGTTTATTAATTCGTTAGATGATGAAGAGGTAAAGAACAGGATATGGATGTAATGGGTGAAGATCAAAGGAATTCTAATACTTCTGTAAGGCAAAGGGGTCATAAATGTAAAATCAAGCAAGGTGCTATAAAACTTGAGAAGAAAGGCAAGGGACAGTATAACTCTTACCTGTGTTAATGTAAATAGTAGTATTTTTGAAAATGGAGAATCTGTTTTCTAGAATTGTGTAAGAAGGTATACCAATATTTTGTTTCTTATTGATGTTTGTTCCTTAACTGCTTTACAAAAATAAATAAAAAAAACAAGTTGAAGCTGTCTGGGATTGTGCAGTAGTATAATGTTTTCCAGAAGATTTATGTTCTAGCATAGTTGTTTTCTTTCAACCCTGTGTTACATTATCAGAATTCTTACTAGGTATCCCAGGTTGCTTACTCATTTGTGATGTGAAAACAGCCATAGGTATTATGAAGATTATTTTTATATAATAATAATAATAGCGCTTCTATTTCTGATGAAGTCCCATGCAGGATGAAATATAATAAGATATTTAATTTTGTTGGATGTGAATTATTCTTGTGCAGGGCTGTTGTCTTCTGCATTTATGATTGTTTTTTATCTTTCATTAAACCAAAAGAGTGCTTTCATGTCAGACAACATACTTTTTCAAGTTGTATAAAAGCATTTAAAATTAAGCTCATTATGAAAAATGTATTTTTTCCTGACATCACAAATCACATCAACCAATTATATATAGTTAAAACAAAATGAACCCATCATTACACTTAAAATATTAATGTCAGCGCATCTTCTTACTTAGAATTGGCTTAAGGATAAACCAAGGCTAGGAGTCTAGCTGTGTTATGTGCATGGAAGTACAGCAAAGAACAGCCACTGTGGTGGCAGGGAAGAGAGTTTTTGTAACTCAAGGTACAGTCATCATACAGGTTGGACAAGGGAGATAGCAGAAAGCAATAAATCAAGTGTTGTGTGCCCTACCTACCTTGGTTGCAGTGATTTTTCTTTTCTACATATATTTATCTTTGAAGTTCACTGGTTTTACTGGTGGTTCATCTGTTTCTTTCTTCTGTTGTATGAACAAAGTAATGGCATGTCAGTAGACAAAGTTGAGGTGGTAGCAAGTAAGAACAGGGAGATGCCAGAGAGATATTCTCACAGGTGATACCCACACCTGCAGACAGGATGCTGAGGAAGAAGAGGATTAGGAAGCATAATGATTGGCTGTGGCAGAAGATAAGGTAGACGTGCTTGGAAATGGAAGGATAATAGGAAGATTAGGTAAGATATACCAGCTGTATGCAACAGAGATGCTCAGTTGGGACAATAGCAGACAAAAGCTACAAGTAAAAGAAGACTGAAGGTGGCGTTTAAAGGAGAAGAAGATAAGGGTAGATAGTCAAGTAGTACATTTAAGTAAAAAAAGTGTGTGACTGAACACAGCAAAGGAAGAAACAAGGCAACCCAGAGTATGGCATAGTGGTATTACTATGCAGTACTCAGAAGCAGATGGGACATTACTGGTATTAAAGAATCATGGGTCAGTGACAAGATGTAGTAGAACATGAAATGTTTGTCTACAGGTTCTTCCGGAATGACAGAAAGGCACTGCATTCATAAATAAATAATGTGACAATCAAACATTGCAGCATATCTGCTTTAACAACTTACAGAAAGGGGACATCAACTACAAGGTCAAACTGGTGAGGAAGCAGGTAGGATCAGAACCTATGGTAAGCACATTGTAGGTTAAGATAGAAGAAGAGGTAAGTACTGCTGGATATGTACACTGTATCAGCCCCCAGGCACATCAAGAGAAGAGGGGAACAGAGAGAAACTGGAATGAAAAATATTGATACGGAGTAAGAAGAAGAGGGTTATGTTCCTGGGAATCTGAATCTTTCTAAAGTTCAATTTTGAAAGCAGAACTGATATTCTGAGCTCTACTGTAGAAAGGGAGCAGGAGCTGCATGAGGTATGTATCCATGTTATATAAGACAGTGCCAGAATGGATACAGTTCTAGATGTGGTGGTTCTGACCCATGCAGATGAGGCCAAGGCTATCCAGGTGAATGCAGTGCTACCCAGAAGTGATCACACAATTGTTTCACAGTAAGAAGAGTAATAACACAAAGACAAAATGATGGTACGTGAGCTTAGAAGATAGATTATGCTGAGGTGGGGAAGAAGAGCAAAATGTGTTGGAGGTCTGGCAGCATAATGGGAAGATTCCCCTTATAGGACTGATGGACAAAAGTCTAAAAAGGGCAATAAAACTGAAAAGAGGAGAAAGCCAATGTGACTACATAGAAATATGATGCTGGTGATTATGGCAAAAGGCAGGACATCATACTTCTCAACTTCTTTGCACAAGAAGTCTGTACAAAGCCTCAAATAATGGGGGACAAAGGCACAAAATTATGGACAATAGCACAACAGACTGTGAGTCAACGTACATTTCTAAAGAATAATAAATATGTATGACATTACTGACTGACCATAATTTTCAGTGATTTACCAGAAAATTTTTTTTTTCCTAGGGACAGTACAAAAAACTGACACAAAAATCATGTGCATTCTGTAAAATCAGGGGGTAGCTGAGAAGTGTGAAGACCATGCAAAAAGTTCAAAGGAGAGCATGAGTAGGTTGAAGAGTCACAGTAGAAGCAAACAAGCGCAAGGACAGCAAAATATGTGCGGGCACCAAAGGTGCAAGTTAAAAAGGTGGTGGTGGGGGTCTGCAGAATGGCTCAAGAATGAGAACAAAAGAGTTTTAGGTATATAGTGGAAAGGAAGAAGGGTTGGGCTGACCTGTCTGGGTTAAGTAAAGAAGGATGGGAGCTTATGGCTGTAGGTAAAAAGCAGCGCTAGTGAAAAAAATGTGTATTTCAGTTTAGATTTATAGTTTTACACTAAGCATGGGGCGGGCGAACCATGCAGAACTTTAGTCACATCAGCCTTCAAATGCTGAGCATAGATTAATTACCTCTAGCTACGAGATCATTAGCATTAATGCCAGACTTGAACTTAACCATCACCCATCCAGTTGTTAAATGTTTACATTAAAGGTATTTAGGAAGATTCACTGTTTTGAGTTCTGGAGGAGTGTGTTGCAAAAGAGGGGGATTTACTGGGTAAAAAAACTATCATGCCAACATTGTCATTGATATCACACCGTGCTTTTCACATTTCTCAGTTGAAAAGCATCAGAGTAAACCAATCAGATCATACTCTAAGCAGAGCCAAAGTTAATGTCAGCTGATTCTCTGGGCCATCCCTACTGTTGTGCCCCTCCGCAACATAGTGGAAGAAAAAAGAAAAGAAAAAGCCCTATAGCAAGCAACTTACACGCCCTACCAACTACCCCTTTGATCTACAACATGCTGTGGTGCTGGAAATATGCACATCTTTCATTAGTGTTGTGTTCCTATTGGTTAGAAACTTAGAGGCTACAGATCAGGAATGAAGTATTTTCTGCATGTGTACAAATTTAAATTGGTCATTTAAAGAGATGCAAGTGTAAGAAGAACCTGCTACCACTAACTCGAATATCCAAATGACATATAATATTTAAAACAATGTAGGAGTGTCAACTGTTTATCAGCTGACCATCGCCATGCAGAAGTGGCCACCAGGGAGCAGCAGTGTGAAGCACATGTTAAAAACTTCATTTGGCAAAAAAAAAAAAAAAAAAAAAAAAACAGAGAGGGAGAGAGAGAGAGAGAGAGAGACTGAAAAGTCTGTGCTTCTTCTGAAGAGTATTTTCTCTGATTTGAAAGAATAATCGCAGAGCTCTATGTACTACAAACTATATTTCCTCAAATGAAATTTCAAGTCACCAGCACAGAAAAGTGACTTTACTGGGATTCCTAAATTTGTGACTGTTTTTTGGAATAAAGTAGTACCACATTTTTGTAGTTATTGTTTAATGTTATTACCTGCAGAAAGTTAATTATTTTCTAGTGTTATGACATGACTAGTGTTCTTACTCAGTGAGGATTCTTCTTCTTTCAGCTGCTCTCGTTAGAGGTCGCCACAGCGGATCATCTGTTTCCATTTCTTCCTGTCCTCTGCATCTTGCTCTGTCACACCAACCACCTGCATGTCCTCTCTCACCACATCCATAAACCTTATCTTAGGCCTTCCTCTTTTCCTGTTACCTGGCAGCTTCATCCTTAGCATCGTTTTCCCAATATACTCTGCATCCCTCCTCAGCACATGGCCAAACCACTGTAATCTTGCCTTTCTGGCTTTGTCTCCAAACCTTCCAACCTGGGCTGACCCTCTAATATACTTATTCCTAACATGCCCATCCTCGTCACACCCAGTGCAAATTTTAACATCTTCAACTCTGCCACATCCAGCTCTGACTCCTGCCTTTTTGTCACTGCCACTGTCTCCAACCCATATGACATAGCTGGTCTCACTACCCTCTTGTAGACCTTCCCTTTCACTCTTACTGGTACTCGTCTGTCACAAATCACTCCTGACACTCTTCTCCACCCACTCCATCCTGCCTGTACTCTCTTCCTCAACTCTCTTTCACACTCACCATTACTCTGAACTGTTGATCCCAAGTATTTAAACTCATCCACCTTCACCAGCTCTACTCCCTGCATCCTCACCATTCCTCTATCCTCCCTCTCATTCACACACACATATTCTGTCTTAGTCCTGCTGACCTTCATTCCTCTTCTCTCTAGAGCATATCTCCACCTCTCCAGGGTCTCCTCCATCTGTTCCCTACTCTCACTACAAATCACAATGTCATCTGCAAACATCATTGTCCATGGGGACTCCTGTCTGATCTCATCTGTCATCCTGCCCATCACCATTGCAAATAACAAAGGGCTCAGAGCTGATCCTTGATGTAATCCCACCGCCACCTTAAATGCATCCATCACTCCCACCACAGATCTCACCGCTGTCACACTACCCTTGTACATATCCTGTAGCACTTTTACATACTCCACTGACACTCCTGACTTCCTCATACAATACCACAACTCCTCTCTCTGCACCCTGTCATATGCTTTCTCTAAGTCCACAAAGACACAATGCAACTCTTTCTGACCTTCTCTGTACTTCTCCATCAACACTCTCAGAGCAAACATTGCATCTGTAGTGCTCTTTCCTGGCATGAAACCATACTGCTGATCACTAATCATCACCTCCCTTCTTAACCTAGCTTCCACTACTCTTTCCAATAACTTCATGCTGTGACTGAGCAATTTAATCCCTCTGTAGTTACTACAGCTCTGCATGTTACCCTTATTCTTAAAAATCGGTACCAAAACACTTTTTTCTCCATTCCTTAGGCATCCTCTCACTTTTCACGATTTCATTAAACAATCTAGTTAAAAACTCCACTGCCATTTCACCTAAACACCCCCATGCTTCCACAGGTATGTCATCTGGACCAACAACCTTTCCATTCTTCATCCTCTTCATAGCTATGCTTACTTCCTCCTTGCTAATCCACTACACTTCATGATCCACTATCCACATATCATCCAACCTTCTCTCCCTCTCATTTTCTTCATTCATCAGCCCTTCAAAGTACTCTTTCCATCTACTCAACACACTCTCCTCACTTGTGAGTACGTTTCCCTCACTGTCCTTTATCACCCTTACCTGCTGCACATCTTTACTAGCTCGGTCCCTCTGTCTAGCCAGTTGGTACAGGTCCTATTCTCCTTCCTTAGTGTCCAACCTTTTATACAACTCATCATACACCTTATCCTTAGCCTTCGCCACCTCTCTCTTTGCCATGCACCTCATCTCCTTATACTCCTGTCTACTTTCTTCATCTCTCTGACAATCCCACTTCTTCTTCGCCAACCTCTTTCTCTGTATACCCTCCTGTAGTTCTTAATTCCACCACCAGGTCTCCTTGTCCTCCTTCCTCTTTCCAGATGTCACACCAAGCACCTTTCTAGCCATCTCTCTTACTATTCGGTAACTCTTCACTGCCACCCAGTGCCTGTCTTAACTCTTTCCTTAACTCCACCTCACAATTACCCTTTTTCAATTTCCACCATTTGATCCTTGGTGCTGCCCTCACACTCATCCTCCTCTACTTGATCACCAATGTCATCCTACAAACCACCATCCTATGCTGCCTAACTACACTTTCCCCTGCCACCACTTTACAGTCTCCAATCTCCTTCAGACTGGCCCTTCTACATAAGATATAATCCACCTGTGTGCATCTTCCTCCACTCTTGTATGTCACCCTATGCTCCTCCCTTTTGTTAAAATATGTATTCACCACAGCCATGTCCATCCTTTTCGCAAAATCCACTACCATCTGACCTTCTGCATTCCTTTGTTTAACACCATACCAACCCATCACTTCCTCATCCTCCCCTGTTCCCTTCACCAACATGCCCATTGAAATCTGCTCCAATCACCCGTCTTTCACCCTTGGGTACAGTCATCACCACTTCATCCAACTCACTCCAAAATGTTTCTCATCCATTGCACACCCAACTTGTGGAGCATGTGCTCTAACAACATTCATCATTACTCCATCAATTTCCAGCTTCATAAACATCACTCTATCCGACACTCTTTTCACCTACATAACACTCTTAGCATACTGTTCCTTCAGGATAACCCCTATGCCATTTCTCCTCCCATTCACACCATGATAAAACAATTTGAACCCACCTCCGATACACCTAGCCTTGCTCCCCTTCCATCTGGTCTCTTGCACTCACAATATACCAACCTTCCTTCTGCCCATCATATCAGCTAGCTCTCTCCCTACACCAGTCATACTGCCAACATTCAAAGTTCCGACCCTCACTATCACAGTCCTAGCCTTTACCTGTCTTCAGGCATGCCTTCCCCCTCTTCTCCTCCTTCGACCAACAGTAGCCCAATTTCTGCCAGCACCCTGTTGGCCAACAGTACTGGTGGTGGTCGTTGTTAACCCGGGCCTCGACCGATCTGGTATGTATATCTGTACTGTTGCAAACTAAAGATAATGAGGAAATAATTTGCATGCGTTCTTGAGCCTCAGCACTTTACTGTTAAAAATCTGTCATTATTTTTAACTGGTGCTAAACAGTTTTTAATCCCTTTTCTATGTTGATTTTTCCATTTTTTGTTTTATTTCTTATGAATTTTCAACAAACCTCTCATGTATCTGAATAAGCAACTTTCCATTTTTATAATCTTTGTTCTCCTGCAGACTTAACTGGTGTAATTGCTCATCTACAAATCCTCATAGCTGTATTACCACAGAGTTAATATTTCTCAAGATTCATTTATCATTGTTGGCATTTATGCTGAAAAATAGCCTTGTATGTAGGTTACTTTCTTTAAAAGGTTATGTATTAAATAGACCTGGACTTAAAACCCATGGACATTGATATACTGTTAATAATAAGCTGAAATTCCTTTTTCATGGGCTTAAATTCTTATAATTATGAGTGTGACTGCTAAGTTTAATTTCCAGTCATTGCCATGGTTCTGTTGTAATTATTATAAGCATCTGTAAACAAACTGAATACAGACTATCACTACAGGACAACACATAAAGCAAACTGACAGTTTTATGAGTAACAAACAGATAATCAAATTAGGGTGAATCTGCAAGTTACCTTACACATATTCTGACATGTCATATCAACAACACCCAAACAGTGAGATTGTACTTCTTTTGACTCAAAGGAAAACAAATCAAAAGGTGCAGTAATGTATTTTCCAGAAAAATAAGCCACTGATTTAGAAGTGCTTTTGCTCTAGCATGTGCTTTTCACTGTCGATGGGAGGCACTAAATGATAAGAATATAAGGGCCAATACTAATAATTATTGTTTGCTGAGAGTTTGTGCAGCACTTCCACTGCAGACAATAACTTGATGATGAAAGTGAGTCTAAAGCACCTTCATATGGACTGACAATGTGTTAGAGAAGCATGCGGATTCAGACTTTGATGTTGAGCTTATAGACACTGTTGGAAGTGACCAGAGAGCATAGCTTACATCTGATATTTTCAATTTACTTGTAAGGCATTCTTTATCATTTTGCAACTCTGCATATTTGTGGGCAGGGGTCTCTTTAGGTGAACAGGAGTGGTAACAGCCTGAGAAACAATGCAACAAGGACGTTTTATTTTGTATCACCTCCCCTCTCTGCTTCTGTAGTAATGTACTGTATTGAATATTGCTGGGTAAATCATAATGTTTAAGGCCCTAATTTCTGAGATATAACTACTTACCCAGCGTGCACTTGTCCCTACTTCCATCCAAGTTTCCTGCGGGCAGTTGCACTCATTGTGCATAGGTTTATACTAGGCTAATGACCACCAGGGTTTTTTACAAGCCTAGTCATGCAACCCAACCCACTTTTTTCCCCAGAGTTCCTTGGATGCCTATATGATGGGGTTTGTTAGTAAGGATATAGCTAATGGCTATATGGGGGTGGGGGATTATGTTAGTTGGGGATTAATTTACTTACTATCAACCTCTGTCCATCACAGAAATGGGGGCCACACCAGGAGTGAATCTACAAATTTTACATGCAATGATCAAGGTTTAGTTTGAATGAAATCAGGGATAAACTTTGTTTCACACAGATTGGGAAACTACTCCATGGTGCATGGATCCTTTGAGACACATATCAGTCTCTCCAGCACGTACTATTTATGTTGCAAGCAAAGTTCAGGTCTTTGGATCAAGTGTTTCTAGTGCTGTTTGTTTTGTGGATGTTCAAGAGATCCATCAGAGCTGGATATGAGGATGCCTTATATGTCAGGCATAGACTGCCTCTCAGTAACCTGTTGCAGACACAGTACAGAGATTGGGCCTTAAGGTGATCCGTGTAGGACAGAATATTCATACCCATGATTTTCCTGATGAGGAACCTTTAAAGACAGCCCAACTGTTGCAAGTACCTATTTATGTACATGCCAAAGGAGGTTTTGTGTTCAATGATGGGTTGGATAAGTGCTGGGTAGAGTGGTACTATAACTTCCTTGGACCTGGATGCCATGCCCTTGCTTATGAGCTGGGCAACATAGAATGATTTTCTTACCATCCTGGCTATGTGTTGCTCGAAGGTCAGATTACTCTCTACATATGCTCTCAGATCCCTATCTATCTGGTCAGGTCTTAGGAGTGTTTTATTGACAGAGCAATTAGCTTGAGTGAACAACTTCCCAAAGGGTACTATAATGCATTTCTTCTCATTGAGTTTTAATCTATGGCTTTAACAACAGTCATTTGTTTATGTTATACTCTCACAGATTCCCCCATGACACCAACATCCTTCAAGAAAGCTGTCAATTTAAAGTAATCTGTGAACTTGGTGAGCCAGACGCCTTTGACATTGGCATCTACTTCTTGGAAATAAAGGTTAAACAGGAGTGGGCCCAACATGGAGCCCTGGGGTACTCCGCTGGTGGAGGTGGTCTCACTGATCCTAACTTTTTAGGTCCTATATGTGAGTCAGCCAGCAATCCAGAAAGTTATGTAGGGATTTATGCCTAGTTCTGAGAATTTGTCAAAAATACCTGAGTGGGGTATTGCATTGAATGTCTTGGCTAGGTCAAGGTAGGAGGTATACACCATTTTGTCCTCATCCACATGCTTGGTGGCACTCTTGAAGTCTACCAAGTTGAGTAGGAAAGACCTTCCCTTAAAGCCAAACTAGGATAGGTCCCATGTCTGTAGGTTGCCAATGTCCTTGTTGATCATATCCATAATCTGTTCCATGGCTTTATATATTAGACTTGACAGACCGAGGGATCTGTAGTTATTGGGGTGGGTTGATGGTCCACCTTTATGAAGAGGGATGACTGTTGTGGCCATCCATTCACTTAGCATGTAACCTGTTTTGAGGCTGTAGTTAAACAGAACCTAAACTAGTCTTGCCAAGTCATGTTTTAGGCTACTTAGGAGGCAACTGGAGATATTGTCATGGCTTATGGAAGCAGTGTTTTTGGCCTTAGCAAGCACCACCAGAACCTGCTCCCTGTTGACATCTGGGGGGGTATGCTATAGGGGTTTCACAGTGGGTAGTATGGGGTGAAGTTAGAGCTAAATGCATTAGCCAGTAGATTTGCTATGTTACCCTGGTCAGTGAAGGTTGTGCCATTTACCGCCAGTTCTACACACTGCTGAGTGTTACCTTTAAGGTTCCTGATAATATAGCTGAAGAAGGCTTTATGGTTGTCCTTTGCCTGGGAGGCTATCTTGACCTCACAACTGGCCTTATTGGACTTCTTTAGTCTTCTTAGTTTTTTGTTTAGTTAAATCAGAGAGCTGTTGTCTCCACGAGTTGTTCTTTCTGATTTAGGCCACAGCTTTTTTTTCTTTTTTTTTTTTGTGGATCCAGGTTTAGTTCTGGTAGGTATGGCAGCCTCATTGCAGACATTTAGATGTTTGTACAATGTTTCTGCAAATAATTCTGCATAGGTAGCTGTGTTATCTTGGGAGGAGCTGTGAATTTTGTAAAGCTGTCATTTAATGTGATGTAGTTTGCTTTAGAAATGTTCCTTTTACAGTTTTAGTTGAGTTTTCCTGGTTGATTTTTATTTCAATGGAGATGACTTTGTCTGATCTCACCAATAAGGACATGATGTGTGTGGGGGGGTTGGGGTTTTGCAAGACTATCCCATGTTGGAGAGTACTAGGTCCAATATGATTGATCGTCTGATGGGGGTGCGCACTAACTGGTCCAGGATGTTTGTGTTAATAAATTCCAGGAAACATGTCTGCATGTTAGAGGCAGTGTACATTTCTCAGTCTATAGAGAGGGAGTTATAGTCTCATATGAATAAGGTATTTGGCTGGATGCAGTTTGCCTATGGTAGGCCTAGGTAAGAGTTGTGAGTTATAAAGGTCAGACGATGGTCTGTAGCTGGCCAGGACATGGCAAAGAACCTTGTCAATGGAGACTTGGACATGGATGAACTTCAGAGCATCATCCTGTTTAACCAACCTGGAGTTGTATTTGTTGCTAATACAACCTTTAGCCCCGTCTGTGCTGCTTTTTTTTAAATGGGTGGTAGGGACTGTAGCCTTGCACTGCCAGATTACTTTCTGCACTAACAACATAGAGTGAGGAGAACTCCTAGGGTGTGGAGTTTCTCGTTTCAGTTGCTAGCATTGAACAGTAAGACCAGATCTAACTATATAGAAGGCCCAGTGGTGTTCATGAAAACCTAGACAGATTAAAGTAGCATCATCAGCTAGCAGAACCATATGTTACACTTCGCTACTACAGTGATCCTCTTCAAAAGTAAGATACACAGAGAGAGAGGGAGAGACATTGGAGCTGAAGACTAAAATAGTTGCAGTTTCAGGTCAAAAGTAAGTACACGTGGATGGAAGATTTCTGTCACCTTACTTAGACAGTCTCATTAACAGCAATGTTACAGTCGTCATCCTAGGAGCTGAAACAGCCTCTTCCCTCATTGCTTCTCTCACAGTTCCCAGTCGCTGAGTACAGTAAGAAAACTGGAGTGAACCCCAGTCTGCAGATTATGGGACAGAATCCAGTCCATAACTTCTGGCAGAAGGGTGATCTCAGTAAAACAAGACAAGGGGTCCTCATTCACAGCTGCCAGTCTCTGTGAAGCACCTACTATTCACACCTTTAAACTTTAATTTTAAAAATATACACTCCCCCTTTTTACTTCTCTAAAATTTACTAAACACCTGGTCTTAAAATTAATTTTTAGCCAACAGAAAAAGGAATACTAATAACTTACAACTAATTTTTTTTAAGTTCTAAAAAGTTTGAAATTTCTTTTCACTTTAAAGTTTTTACTTTATTAAATTGAGAACAATGCTCACAGTTATTAGAATTACTGTCCATCCCAAAACTAAATACCATAAAATAAAGTTTTCTGGTGGAATCTGTAATCCTTAGCAGAGGTTAATGACATAAGTAAAAGGAAAGAAACTTCTGAGATTTTTAAACCATTTAACTGATCAGGACCTATGAAACTTCCTGTTGAAGGCTGGCTCAGGTTTCAATCCTGATTATCTCAAAGATGATCTAGGTTTGCTTATCAGCTCAAAAGTTGGAGAAACTGAACATGAAGTTATGGGAGATGAGTGACTGATGCTGCAGTGTCTGCCCCAGCAAACCTGTGGAAAGTGCTGACAAATTCCCATCACAACAGCTCCACCTGAGAGAAAGTCACACATGCTCCAAGATTACAACAGCTGCAACATATTCAGCGAGGAATGCTTGGTATTTGAAATGAGAGAAGTCCGCAACCGTACTGCATCCAACACAGTGGGCAATGCACCATTCTTTCTGATAATTGTGGTGGAAGGGGGTGTCAGAAGCACACACATACACAAAAAAGTTAAATCCTTCTGGATGGTGGTGACTCTCCTGGCTCTTGCCTCGCTCTTCTGGTGTTCTAAGATACTGATGAGTACTAGGAAAAAATGAGCCTACTGGGGATGGGGATGATCATGGCAGGTGGAAATGTCTCCCAAAAAGTTTACTTTTTTTTTTTTGTTAAATCACACTTTAGTCAATTAAATGGTTTTATTTATTTTACTTTTGTTTACTGTGGTAATTGCAACTGACCACTTGCAGGTACTGCCCAGATGAAAAAAAAATTCAAAAGCGGGGGAGGCAGAGAAGCAGTAAGCTGTGCACATCGAAGCAGAAGAGAAAGTAACAATATAACAAAACAACACTAGCAATTAAAGATGTAGCAACAATTATTTACATGATTCTATTTCAAGATTACATCACAGTGGAAGTGCTATGAGGTAATAAGAGTCATGGAAGGGATTATGGGGAAGTTAGGAGGTTCTAGTGCTGAGAGAGAGTGAGTGAGAGAGAGAGAGAGAGAGAAAGAGAGAGAGTAAGGCTAGATACTGACAGGACCCTATGTGATAAGGCCTGTTGTGTGAGAGGGAAAGAGTAAGGCTAGGTATTGACAGGCCCCTATATGATAAGGCCTGCTGTGTAGCATATTATTAAGTAACTGACAGTCTAAAGGCAAGCACTTTTCTGCATTTCTGTGGTATTGGGCTATAAGACTGGCTGTTTAGAAGTGGGTTCAACTCACAGTGGACAGCTGTATAATTATGTGGGGGATGGGGAGGGAGGGAATTATATACCCAGTATTTTGGTGACATTTGATTAAGGCCTGAGAAGGTGCAGATATCAACAGAATTGTCTGGCAGATGCTGAGAATGGTCCTGCATTACTGTTGCATTCTCTGCTGCAACTGGCATGAAAAACATCTGGGCTGATATCTCGCCACATTCTCCTTGCTACATTTAGAGTGGCAGTTGAAACAGGTAAGAATTATTTTCCATCTTTGACTAAATATTATCAAATGCCCCTGGACATAGGGTAGGTAGGGGCAGTCCCGAAGTGTTTCACTACCATGACACAAGAATTGGGGGAGCAATGACAGGAAATATCTAAGCGCTTTGCAGGAAGAACTGCAAAAAAGGAAGTCAACAGTAAAAAGAATACATCAATGATGTACAAAATAAAAAAATATTGTTCCACTGGCATTTTTTTTTTGCAATATGGTACTTTACCCACAATGCAGTGATGGGATGGCTCTCTTTCTACTAGACTGCCTTTCTGGTTTTACTATGGCATTTGTATTTGTGGATAGTTTTAAAGATGTAGATTGAAGTATATGTCTCAACTGTACAGCTTTTTGCAGAATGTCTAGATTTTTACTTCATATTTTTGGTCTATTTTTCATAAAATCATGGTTTTCTGGCAAATAATTGGTAAATCATTAAAGACTGAAGTCAGAAAATAATGACAGGGATATGAGTTTCACACTTAATACCCTTCAGAAAATTCATGCTATGGTAAAGCCTGTTATTTTATCAACTTTCTAAGTCTGTAAGAGCAATATTTAAAATGTGTCCCCCCTATTATTTATGGCTTTGTCCAGATTTCTTGCTCTAAGAGGTGGAGAGGCATGGTGAAGATACTGACCACCTACATCGCTCACTGATACTCATGTTTGCTTTATGACATTAGATGAGAGATGTACCCCTTTACAAGGAGGTTTGCATCTATAAAACATGTTGCACAGACTAGTCCATGTTTCAGGTCAAAACTGATGTGGGATACTCTGGAATAAGGTTAACTTCATCATGGGGTGGAGTTTTCCTTTAACATAGATTCTTACTAAAATTTTGAACAAGTGTGTCCTTTACCAGATGTTTACAAAAGGTTTAAAACCATGGTTGACATCTGGAACCTTTTGATTTTTTTACAGCTGCAAGCTGACTGGTCACTCGGTTTGAATCAAACTGTTTCGATTAAGCCTGACTGTTTTCTGTTTTTAGATGACTCGTTTTACTAGTCCCACCTTTACTTTGACCTTGGTTCATGCAACACAATCTATTATGCCCATTCCACCTGATTGCATAAATCCTAGTCATACCCCAGTGGTTATATCATTTTGAATATGTTAGTTGGTGATGTTATTCTTTTGGCCATATTTTCTGTCGTGTGTGCGCACACGCATGCACGTTCTTGGCTTAGTGTTTATGATATTTTGGCAGACAATGCAGATGCCCTGTTTTTAGGCTGATCATCTAATACATTAGGTTCTGTGAAACAGATATGCATAACTTTTCAACTGACCATGGCTCTCTTAAAATAAAGCATAAAACAAACAGGAACACATATCCACAACCAGTGTCACTTTCATAATCTTCTTCACTTAGATGCATGCTGGGGTAAAGAAGCTTGTTTTGACATGCTGCTTCTAAAGACTAGTGTCTAAAGCTATAATGAATTTTATTGTCTTAAAATCAGAAATATGAAAATCAAAGAAACATTTCAAGGCAAAAAAATAGTAACATCACGGAAAATCATGAACAGTAAGTATAAGAGTGATCAAGCTGTCACTACTAATTAATGCAGCAAACCCTAATAACTGGATTTCAAAGAGATCAGTAAGAAATAAGCATTTCCAATCACACAAAAGTAAAAGATGCATGACCAGTTCTAAATAAATCACTGTCTAGTCTTAGATGTCAGACTAATTCTGTAATAGTTATGTACCATTCATTTGTAAGGCTGCTTGATTTCGTCAAGGCTGGCAAGAAACAACAACAACATGAGGCATCTGTATGCACCCTGGAGAGATTACTAAATGCTTGACCTTATGAATATCATCTAAGGAGGCAATGAAGTTTGGCAGGCAGCCCGATGATGTTTTTAGTTATAATGAAATGATGATAGTGGTCATTCATTTTGTGCTGTTTCATCTATAGTGCAATATCCTGTTTTTAATAGCCTTAATGATACTGTAGTGTAGCTCAGGAGGAAGCTCTGTTTCAGCATTTTGCAGTCAAGGTACGTACTGAATTCTACAGTAGCAAAGATAAAAAACCCTAAAAACAAAAATGACAACTTATAAAGGCCAAAGCGCCTGCTGTGTCTGCATATGCCCATTTCATTCTTGGACTGATTTACTAGGTCTTTTCCCCCTTGGATATGTTCCTGATATAATTTTCATGCATATGGCCCATTCCCAGTGAAATATTTCCACTGTCAGAAGCTTGTTTCAGTCTTCCAGTATTATTTCTATGTTTATAACGGTGTTCTTAAATCCCACTTTCATTTCCAGCTAACTTCAGATTGTTAATATATCAGACACTCGTCTCAGACTAACATCATTTTGTTAATCTAAAATCAAAGTTGCCAATCACGAACATCACAACTATTGTTCAGGCTGTTCATATTAACAGTCTTTATCTCCCACCAATATAATCAGCATTATCAAAGATAACAAACTAACATAAAAGAAGACTCCAAAGACTTGGTGCATGACTAAAAATAAAATGAACAACACTGAGCTTAGGCACGTTCCAATAACACGCCTTTATTAAAAATCCATAAGCACTATTGCTCCTACAAACATACAAGGAACTTTACTTAGCACACTGATTTAAACACCAACTCCATAAAAATCACATGACCAATTTTTCTGATTAAAACCACTTTTAAAATCAATAATGCAAGTTGTCTTTCTTAAGGAAACATGACAAATTAACAGGGCAATTAATACTTGGAGTTCTGAATGCATTAAATTCAAATCGCCAAATCAATTCTTTCCTTAATAATAATGCTTCCAAACCCCATAATTAATGCCATTAGTTACATTTTCAAGTAAAAAAAGTGAATCTTTTTAAATCCTTACATTGCACACTGTTTATAAAATGGATTCCTTTAATCCTTATTTCTAATACTTCTCATATGCTCTGCAACCCTTTTTTGACCTTCTGGTCTTCCATATGTAGAAAACAGTCACATGTTGAAAATTGTACATAATAGATCACTTGACTTGTTTCACATATGTACTTTAACTCCTGCAGACATATTGGGCAGGATTTACGAAGCCTCTGTGTAAGAGTTACAAGGCTTACACGGAGGTCTGCAGTTAAACGGTGTGAAGTCAGCATGTCACGCATATGCATGAGGGCCTGCTGAATCACACCTAAGGTTTACACGGTCCATGGAAGACAGCAGGGGGCGTGTCCGTAGGCCGAGCCCCGCAAACGGACACGCCCCAGAAGAGTAAAAGTCCAGAAAGTAAACCCCCAAGACAGAGCCCGTGTAAATCTGAATAAATACAACACAACACATGCCCCCACAGACTACGAACATAAAATGTACACATGAACATCTTATACATTTTTTTAAATTGTAAAGATGTTTGCCCGTGAGTGCGCTCGTTTGCACGGGCGTGCCCGTAGCTTAGCCACAGTTAGCAGTCAGTGGAAAAGCATATAAGAACTACATATGCAAAGTAAGCCAAGAAGCAATAGCGTAGCAGTAGAGATGTCGGCTGAAGAGCAGGCAGTCATGGTTTGAGCCCCCCCAACATCAATTTTTATTTTTAGTGAAATAAGCACGAAACAAGTCCCTGACATATATGTACACATATAAAATTATATTTTATGTAAAATGTAATGAAATGGGCCATATATTTTGAAGAAATGTGAGATAACAAAATAATAAAAAATGTCAGATGTGCCTATAGCTGTGCTACAGTTTAACAAGTTGAGTGCATCTGCCCGTAGGTGAGCAGTGGTTTAACAGGTATAAAATGAGTGCCCGTAGGTGAGCAGTGGTTTAACAGGTGTAAAATGAGTGCCCGTAGGTGAGCAGTGGTTTAACACGCTGAAACTGTGTGCCCATGGCTGAGTTGAGCGTAATATGCGTGCTGACAGCCAAATGATGTGTAAACCAGCATAACCCATTTGCGCGGAGCTGCGCACCATGCCAACAAGCTAACCGACGGGCAACGTTGAGCAAGCTGTAACAAAACTGCCTTTACACAGACACACCTCCTAGCCTGTGTAGACAGTCATAAAATATAAAAAGCAGTGGCCAGGTTCGAGCCCAGGATACCATGCACCATAGTCAAGGTACTGAACCACTAAGCCATGACAGTTGCACTTAGAAATGCAGTAATAGCATATATATAGGAATGAATAGAAAGAGGAGCATGACAAAGCAGGTTTTGTGAAGCTGATACAATTCCAAAATGGCCAATCACAGATAAGTGTGGGAAAAACGGCATATATAAGCCCCATAGGTGGGAATACACAGCATAACCGATTGTAGAACCAACTTGCAGCCAGAATGTCAGGTGTAGGTGAGGGTAGCTGCTTTCGAGCACAGAGGTGGGGCATTGAGGAGTCCAAATATATGGTTTGGCTCCTTGTCCACAATCATGAGGCTCAACTCATGCAGGGCCAGGTCCTGTGGGGAGCATATAGGGCTGAGGCGTGGGACTGGATGGCTCATGATCTCACCAGTACCACAGGGATACCAAGGACTGGTGAGCAGGTCCGTCACCACCATGCGGACCTGAAGAGATGGAAGCAGGACCAACTGAACCATTGGATCCAGGAGGCCAGGCAAATGCCCAACGCCCCACTACTGAGTAAGTTACATGTAATTATTTATGTAAGAAATTAACCTAGCTGATATTATGGAGATGTGTATTCCAATATTACTTTATTTATATTACAGCTGCAGGTGTCCGTTCTGCGAACCATAGAGCCTATGGCGATAGGCTGGCATGGTTGTGCCACCAGGCAGGTCAGTAATCCTCTCCCTGTAACTGTAAATAAATATATAAGTATGACAGTTAGCAAAAGAGTGCAGTGTAGTCACTAAGTAATAAAATGTGCAAGTAACAGTGTAAGAGGGTTTGCAAGTATTGCTTGATTACAAAAGTGTGATGCAGTCTGTAATCCAAACAGAAAAATGAAACAAATCTGAAATAAAGTCTGAAATAAAGATGTCCCACCTGTAATATAATAGTACATAACCTGCAGCAGGCTGAAAAGTACAGCTGCAGAAGCTGAGTAAAACACATGTGTGAAATATATCCCTGTTGAAATACAGAAACATGACAGAAGTGAGACTGTTGGAAAGGATTGTTATAACTACAGGTAAAACATGTCAATAAAGCTTAGAATTAAGTACCATCCTGAATTGTAAAAATAAAACAAGTGAGAGAGTGTGAGAAAGAATCCACCAATAAAGTAGTAATAACTCCTGAATAAAATATACTGCAGTCAGTACAGAATGAAGTGAATGTGACAAGCAGAACCAAACAGTAAAATGTGTTGAAAATGTTACCGCAGCTGGAATGTGTATCCCAAAATCTGGATATGTTGCTCTCAGTCTGCAATATGCAGATAGTATGGTTGTCTGAAATACCAAACATCCACAGTTGTCTATAGCTATATAAAGCAAATGTAGCAGGATGATGTAGCTGAACAGAGCCAGATATGAATGTGTATGAATAAAAATGAAAATGTATATTGATGTAGCAGTAACATTCCTATCACCAACTTGAAATAGTTATCACATAGGAAACTGTAGGCAGAACTCTAGTATGTATATATCTGCAGCTATTAGAAATGTACAGCATATGTATTGGTATTTGTAGTTGTTAATTAAATTTTCTTCACCCTACCCTATAACCACATATAATCCATTCCACGTGAAATTGGTATGTGCAATCACAATTAACACCCCTGGACATTTGTCCTGTTGGTTCATACATATTTGCATGTACATTGATGCATCTGCCCTGTTCATACATCCAAACCTGATGGCCTGTTGCCATCAATCAACCCTGCATGTTGTTGGACTGTGTATTGCTGTTCAAAATATGCATGTGTTATGCTTGCTGTTCAATGGTTTGAATATCTGGGTGTTTGGTTAATGGGAATACTAATGCATGCTGTTACAACTAATTGTGAATGGTATTGTACGTTACTAACCCAAACTGTCATGACATAATGCAAAACATAGGACGACAGGGAAGGCGGGTTCCAGCGGACCCACCTCTCCCTCCTCAGCTGGCGAGTGCACCTGGCAGTAGTGCCCAGGCCGGACCCTCCTCCGGTGGCCCTGTGCCACCTGCGGGTGGAAGCACTGCAGGGGATGGGGCTCATCCCCCCTCTGCAAGTGTGGCCGGAGGAGAACATCCACTCACCCTCCATAGTGTCCGGACTGTGGTGCGTAGGGAGATCCGGGAAGCTGTTCTTGGGCCCCTACACCAGCTTGAGGCACAGGTGGCACAACTAATGGGTGTGCCTGCTGCCCGGCCTACACAGCCCCCAGCACAGCCCCATCCTGGGCCGTGAAGGCACAGTGGCAACTGCCCATGGGTGGGGATATCAGTTCCACTGTTGCCATCTGTGGGCTCATGGGCTCTAGATATCCAAACATCCATCCCCGTCAATTGTGTAACCCCCCCACATGTGTCATACACCGCCCCTGTATGCGTCTTGTTTGTCTTGTCTGTTAACCTACCCAACCTACCTCCCCAGCTATACCAACTTCCTGTACCTGACATACCACTCTCACCTGAAAAAAAAAAAAAAAGGGCACTCTGTACCCACAAAAAAATTATGCCCCATACATAGCTGCCCATTTTGCACATGTCTGCTGGAAATATAAACTGTCAATTACAATTGGCTGTACAACAAGTATTATTGTTGTCCTTACATCTCTCTCAGGGGTGGAAGTTTTCAAATGTCACACCAAATTACAAACATATGCACAGCTGTTGCTGATGAAGAAATGGGCAGCTATGGGCCTTACCTACATCCCATCTGCAAAACCCGAGCTTGTTTCCCTACCATCTTACCCTCTTTGTGACCCCTTTTTCACCACTTTCCTGTCTCCCCATTTTCATTTCTTTCAAAGAAAATAGCGTGGGTGTGCGCAAGAGTAAGCACTTTTAAGCAGTTGTAAGCAGGTGTGCACGGAGCTGAACGCCAGTGCGCATGCGTGAGCTCCACGCAAACCAGCGCTAACCCGGTATTAACTGCTTAAAAGTGCCTTAGTCACTCTGAATGACAAGTCCTGCAGTCTGCTCAAAAGCAAAATAAAATCCCACTATCAGTCCCGAACTCAGGACCTTGGAAACAGTAGTCTGCATGACTTACCACTAAGCCATGACTGTTATATAAAAACATTGTGCTACAATAAATATATCATGTAATAGTAGGAATGAATGTAAAGGGAATATTGTGTGAACAGAAACAGCCATGCTAGTTGGTAGCTAGTAGGTAATAATGTCACTGTAGCACCTTGCAAGCCACACACAAACTCACAGCAGGATAATCACTGCCCATACCCCACAACCTCTTACAGGAACACATCCGGACTAAGTAATAAAAAATGTGGAGCAAAGGGCCAAAAACAGGGACACATTCCAAATAATGCTACAACAAACTTAGACAGTTGAGAGAGTAACAGGTTCTGCATTTTGTTGGATGTTTGGAAGGGTATGAAGTCTGAAACTGAAATGTTTGTCACTATAGCCTGACTTGAGCCCAGAGTGATTTGCCAGAAAAAGCTGTTTATGAGATATTGACCAAAATATGAGGCAAAAATGTGGACAACCTGCAAATATCTGTACAGTTGAGAGGTCTGACACTACCATATTTGAATAGTCAAGAGCCTAGACATAGCAACAGTGACTGAGTTACAGGGATGCCCCACAGACTCCCCGTGAAATGTACAAACAGTAGGCAGAAAGGTGTTACAACACATGCAATGGTAACTATGAAGTACTGAAAGTATGCACCACTTGCACAGCAGAAATAGTGCAGTAATACATATGCTCATGCAATCCCTCAGTAACAACTGCAGAATACCAGACATTTTAATGGGTGTACCCCACTGATATGTACCATTCCATGAGGCAGATAAAAGATGCACCTGAGAGTCTCTGGGGCCTGCTCAGCAGCATACTCAAATACCCTAATAGATGTCAAGGCCCACACCATGGCCAGACCACACTGCATGCAGTAACACCCTAGCAGATATAGCAAGCATTCCAAGGTGTGAATGTACATGGAAATTAGGAAAGCCACAGCAACACACTACAGTCAAGACACCTAGCAGGCATACAAGTAGTGAATGTAAAGGGCAAATATTGAAGCCATAGCAACAAAGTGCAAGAGCCACTGCTATATACCAGTTACACCACATGTCCCACAGGAAAGCACACACACCCACATTAACAGTAGTAGTAGTCTTAGGTGTCAGTGTACATACACACTTAGTACAGGAAACTGGAGAAATGAATGGAGAAATGTTAATCTACAACACAGCCAGAAATATGAGAGAGATACTAACCTTTACACTCACAGAACAGTGTCCACAGCATACCAGCATGGTCCCTGCCCTTAAACTCTGAAAGGGCTACGCCTATCTCACATACCTTTTTATAGCACTGTCCTGGAATCACAGTGAGAACTGCAATCAGTACACAACTGGCTGCATGCAATTAGCAAATGCTGGCTAACAACTGGTGCAGAGGCCATCACATGGACATATGCAGATACCTACAAAAGCATGCTGTACTCCCAGTCCACACATGCAATACTTTCATTGCACCCTGTGGAGGTAGGGAGAGACAGAGAGAGAGAGAGAGAGGTAATGTAAAGTAATACTTTAAAAGTCTACATACTGTGAACCCTCCATATGTGTCATTGGTCTGTATCCATATGTATATGAAGATGTGCATAGGGCAGGGGACATACAGCAACTATCAGTGAAGGCTGTACATACATATGTATGTGAGGGCATCTATGTGCACATATCAATGTAGGTTGAATGTAGGTTGTAGTGCAATGTACAAAGTAGGTTTCACAGTTATGTATGTTTAGCAGTATGTTAGTGTGTGTATACAGTTTTGTAAACAAACATGTTGATATACCTATCTATCATATGGATATGTATGTATGTCAATATATGTATGTATGTATATATATATATATATATATATATATATATATATATATATATATAATATGCATATATGTATACATACATAGAGAGGGATGTAGGAATACATAGACAGATGTAGATAGATAGAATATGTAGAAACATATATATGTAATACACACATACAGATATAGATATATGTAGATACATATACATAGACAGACAGATCTGACTATCTACAGATATGACTGTATATGATGATCTCACACTCCCCCTGTCCCACTCCCTCTGTCACTCTCACCCCCTCTCTGTCACACCCCCCTCTCCATATCTATAGCAATATATGTACATCGATATATATATATATATATGTATATATATATATATATATATATATATATATATATATATATATATGTGTATATATATATATATATATATATATATATATATATATATATATATATATATATATATATATATATATATATATATATAAATATATATATATATATATATATATATATATATATATATATATACATATATATATATAGAGAGAGAGAGATGTATATATATTCTGAGTGAGGCACATGTGTACAGATGTATTGCAACAGGTGCCTGGTGACAAAGGCATGGAGTGAACACCAGTGTCAAAACTGGAGTACCATACCCCATTTCAAATCACCTACACCAGTAACCACCAGATATGTGATTGGCTGCCCACCACTGCATGTGTCAGGGGTGAACAGGGTCATAAATGTGTACAATAGTCCCCCCAATGATAGTCACAGTGGCACACTATTCCTGGAATACCTGCACATGGTATGTGTCAGCAGACATGGTGTGTCAGCTATGGACATGTAGGTCAGTGTACCCCTCCACACCACACAATGGCTGCCACGGTATGTACCTCACATGACAGCTACAGATATGGAGAAGGACACAGTGACATGTACAACACTGTGACAATGCACTCAAACACATTACCAATGCACAGTGACTGACAACACCACAGAGTACACACATACTACCCACATAGAGGTTACCACTCCTGGATTTACATACTTAAGTCACACCCATGACAGATGTCCAACAACCATAGTAACACCTCACACCATCCACAACCTAAATGACTGCTGTGTGTCGTCCGTGACACTGCAGTAGAGAGCACATGGCGGAGGTACAGGTTCCTACCCACAGATAAGACATACCCTGCAATAAACCACACAGCATTAAGAAGCAAGACTCCCCATGAGTACATGTCACACATACCCCTGCTGAATGTTAGTCAGATAGGTAATATGCCATATGAGTCACCCTGTGTAACTGTTTGACAGGAGCAGGTACCATCACATCACATGTGTCACAATGGTCAGGGTAGCAGAACAGTATGCTGCTGTAGTCCCAGAGCATTAGCATATTGTATTGTATTGTATTGTAATGTATTGTATTGTGTTGTATTGTATTGGTATGTAGAGGTGCCTCCTTCGTGGAGTGGAACCACTGCTGCTGTATGCCAGTGTACAGGTACATATCCTGTAGTCAGGCTAGTGTTACATAGCACTTCTATATGTGTGTTTAGCTCCTCTTGGAGTTCATGTAGCATGCAACACGGGATACCATCAGGTCCCATTGATGCTGTGTTTTCTGCTTTTCTGAGGGCGGCTCTCACCTGGACATCTGTGATGACAGGGAGGTTACAGTCAGCTGGGATAAGTATGTCTTAGTTTGGGGAGAGGGAGGAAACTTGCACTGAACCTGTCTGCCACAATGTTGCCAATATCTGTGGGTTCAGTGAATTATTTGTTGTTGTGTACTAACTATGAGCATATTGGAGGGTTTCTGACCAGGTTTCTAACATAACTGAAGAAGGCCTTGTGGTTATCTGTAGTGTCCCCGTTGATTTCCCTCTCAAAGTTGCCCATGGATGTTTGTATGAGAGAAAATAGCTCTTTACTAGTGCTGATCAGACATGCCTTCCCTTTATGGAATTATGCTCTGTCTTGCAGTAGCTTCCATCTTTGTTATACAATCTGTCTATGGCTGGGGTCCACCAGACAGGATGCTTTCCCTTTGTGGAGAGTGTCTTGGTCTTATATGGGATTGCATGATCCATGCATTCTCGGAGATGTCCATAGAAATCATTTGTGAAGGGCTCAGCATTGTGGGTTGTGTCTTCCACTGGCCCAGTGGGCTTAAAGGATACCATGTCAGTGTTACGAAGTGTAAAGTTTGCATTTGAAATGTTATTCACTGTAGTCATTTGTGCTGGTGGTGGAGGTGGGATATGTATATCCAGGGCAATTAGTTTGTGGTCAGATCACAGTAGTTGATGATGTACCCCATACAGTACCTCGATACAAACCCCAGAGTGAGGAGGTGCTTTGGACCTGAATCAGTGTTCTGACTGCTGGGGTTTGGTAGTATGTCGTATGGAGTGTGCCAGGTACTGTTGCACAGTTGTTGGCTGAGCACTGATACCTGGCCATTTACATGTGTATCCACCAATAGACAGACAGATGCTATATATGTGAGATATGTTGTATCACAACAGTCGAGTAGCATGTGTAGTATGTGTGCCAAATTCTGCTGACATATTTTGCTGATATCATGTTATTTCCTTTTTCAGGACCATGGCTCACCAGCGCAATCCAGCGTACTCTGCAGCTGAGGATGAGGAAATACACCAGAGCCTGGTGCGGGATTATGCAATACTCTTTTCCCGCACCAGCCAGAATCAGCAGGAGAGGGCTGCACTGTGGCAAGACCTGGTCCGTCGGGTAAATGACATAGGCATGCATAATAGGACATATGAGCAGGTACGACATCACTGCAGTGATTTAATCAGAAATGTCTGTCAGCGTGCATCGGATATCCACAGGCAACAGGTTGCCACAGGTGGTGGGGTGGCTACACATCCCCCACTCACCAGACTGGAGGGACTACTCATAAGTGTTGTGGCTCCAGCCCGCCAACAACAACAACAGCAGCAGACCTGCATTATGATGGAGGCTGGAGCCACACAGCAAGACTACGGCGTGCAGGTAATATGCCATATGTATAGTTGACTGTTGTGTACACTGGTAGTTAATGCATGTGTGAGGTGTGTCCTTGGTTTGTAGCTGTCATCATAGTATTTAATGTGCAAGTGTGATATTCTCAATATCAGCAGCTGACCTGTGAAAGGCAACTGTTGTACTACTGACCTGTATCATACTCAGTAACAATGGCACAGTTGTGCCCACTGACATTAATTTCCTCACTTCTGCAGGTCCCTCCGGTGTAACAGCAATGCAGCCTATCCATGCTGGTGAGTGTGTATTAACAATACCTTTAATAGTCTTGATAGTAATAGTAATATTAGGCTCACTTAGTAGTGCTCTGTGTATGCATGCAGGTGTGTCTGTGTCTGTGTGTTGATATCTCGCATACTGAGTAGTGTGCAAGTGTGCAACTGTGTGCAAGTGTGCATGTGTGCAACTGTGTGCATGTGTGCATGTGTGCATGTGTGCACCTGTGCATGTGTGCACCTGTGCATGTGTGCATGTGTGCATGTGTGCATGTGTGCACCTGTGCATGTGTGCATCACTGGTAACATTGTGTAGACATTGTAAACTGTGTTTCCTGTTTCCCTCCCACAGGTTCTGGTGCTGCTCTGGTGTCATGCAGCAGGGAACCTGAATCAGGTGCCACGGGTACTGATAATGATGACATCTGTGTAATGGCACAGGAAGGTATGCCAGGGTCCGTCATTGGTCAGCCAATTGACAGTACACAGCTGTCAACCCCATCAATGCGCACAGTCATCCTGCCAATACACCCTTTGTCACCAATGTCCCTAGGTGATGGACAGGATACAGTGGGCATTGACCAGGGTAATGTGGTATCTGTGGCACATGCTTCCCCACACAGCAGCCATGGGCATGGCCCTGAGATGGTACCACACAGACAGATGTCCAGGGGTTCTCGTGGGAGCATCCATGGGCATACTGCCCCTGTCAGACGTGCCCACAGAGGTCTTACAACCTCAGCTATGTTTCGGGCTGTCATGCAGGCACAGTCATGTATGGAATGGTACACCAGACAGGGTCTGAGGGAGCTGACAGCATGTCGCACAGCCATGACTGACAGTATGCGTGACATTGCGGCTGCCATCCGTAATTTCACCGATGTCATAGACAGACGTTGTGGGGACATATTAGATCAGTTCCACAACTACATGTCCATGAGCCAGGGCAATGGTGGACGGTTGAGGTGTCGACGTGGGCGTATGCCAGCAACAGCAGCAGCTGGCAGTCATCGCGGATGACAACAGGGCCGCGGCCCCCATAGTGCCAGCAGCAGCCCCAGCAATGCTGGGTCTGTGCTGTCATCAGACCGCCCCAGGAGACCACGTGCACGTGGCTCTGGACAGGCCCGACAGGGATCTGTGTCCAGTCAATGAACACCTGCTTCTGATGACAGTACCCAGTCTGGATTGGTACCGGATACGGTCCGTAGCACCCCTGCAAGGCACAGGTACCGTGTCCGTGGCCAGAGACACTGATCTGTATGACCTGGCAGGTACAGTCTGTGGCTGTCCACAAACACCAGTATATGGCAGCCATGAGGTGGAACTGTGTGCATCCATACACACATGCAAATTGACAACACCTAGGGCTACCGCATACATGCACACACTGCATCAACATTGCCCCACCTTGTACTGCTGTCCCTCACCAACACACATACACATACATGTCAATTGGTGGTATCAGTGGCAGACTCAGGCATACCAAGTTCACACCCTGTGCATATGATGAAACTGTGCCACCTCCTGCAATCTGTAACATCAGTGCAGGTACAGGTTAACATGTTGCTGATGCACAGGGTGACTACATAGACATGTAGTAATAGTATCATGTTGTTAACAGTACTGTGTGCTGATATAATTGTGGGTATATCCCAGCATGCCTGATGCAGTAAGGGTATGATTGTCTTGTACTGTTGTCTACACCCATGGTAAGTACCATAGTGTATCATCTGCACATGTTGGCATACTGGTGGTAAGGATGTCAACAGAAGGCTACATACATAGGTAGCACAGGGATAAGGTAATGAAAGTATTGATACGCAATGATGGACATGTAAACTGCAAGTGGCATGTTGCCCACACTGGACTCTGCAATGCGGATGTTTGAGGATGTTGATATGTGTGCAGTACTACACGACTGGTACAGGACACACAGGAGCACCCTAGCACTGCAAGCTCACATCTCATACCATGCTAGACAGCCCCAACACACAAAACTAACTTTCACAGGAGGGAGAGTCCCCATAAATGTCAGGGATACTGTGGTGGCAGGACAGGTAGCATACATCCTACTAAGTATGGAACCACTGAGTGAAGGCTCAGTGTCTGTTATTTGACATGTGTATTACTGCAGGTATGAGCACCTGGGTTTCCATCCAGTTATTGTACATCCTGACGGTACATGGTCTGTACACTTGTGTGTGCTGAGACTGGACCCTGGCCATCTGACCTGTGTATTTCCATGTACATGTGTATAGTGCCTGCATATTTGCACTGTTACCTACTGGAAGTGGTACAGCTTGTTTGTTGTACAATGGACTACATGCAGCCCTGCTTACTGTAGCTTTGTTTGCATGCATGTTTGCTTGCAGTTACCCTGGAACACTGATCCCACCTGCAATGCAGATTTACAGAGCTTCTGTGGACTCCTAGTGACATCTGCATAGCTTACTATATGTATGTCCATGTCTCACTTGACAGAACGTCACTGTTTGTCCTGTTCACATGTACGTTGCCTGTGACACATTGCATATGACTTACCTGGCATTTGACCACGTGAGCAGTCATATATGCCAGTGCTAACTAATCACAGGCACTACACCCTCACATACTCACCTTCTGTACCTTGTTCCCCATTGGCCCTATGTGCTGTTAATCACCATGGCAATCACAATACTATGGTAGCATGTGCAAAGGTCACTTGTCAGTCACCTCTATGGTACAGTTGTGGAATATGTGGGTCATGTGGCAATGTCACAGCTGCCACATGTACACAGTCAACCCTCTCCCTACACATGGACGTACAACACATGTATGAGATGCAACCACATAGCCAAACTGGGGACTAAGCACTCTGAACCCAGTACTGGCATAACCTGTCAGGTGGCATGAAATACTACAGTGACTACAATACCAGTCTGATGTAGACCTACACTGACAGCAATCCAAACACATGAACACACTGGGCCATTCGTGGAGCCTCAGAATAGCATCCTGCCTGAGCAGCAGACACCTCTGCAGCTGGCACACAGGCATACGTTAAGCCGGAACACAGCACGTGCAACACATAGCACACAAATCCTGTGTGCCAAACAGTCACAGCCTGTATGGCTAGACAACACACCTGCTACAGTTGTGTTAGGTACCTTTATTGTCTGGTACAGTGAGGTCCCGCTCACCAGGCTGGACAAGGTGAAGGTCACAGTGATATGCCCGTGGGGCACTATGGTCCACCACATAACACAAGCATACAGGTCAGTCAGAGGCATGGACACATATGACTCAGTCATTGTCCATGCCACTATGGCTGACCTGTGATGTACCTCCTGGACTACATGATAGGGAACATAGAAGGGCTCTCTGAGCATGTGGCACAGGCTGGTATGACCCTGACCTTGGTTGGCATCATACCCTCACCAAGAATGCTGAAGTATTACTGAATGCTGATGAATTACTGTAGCTACAACACCCTAGCTGAAAGGTTCCTAGCATGTAGTCACTGCATTGCTATGGAACAACTTGTTACCACTCCCACAACAGGTGAAAACATGCAGCACCTGTTCATCAACAACATGTAGACTATATGCCCCAGACCAGATGTGTATCCCTCGCTGCTAGGATGATACCATATACAACTCACACTGTATATACACATACCACATGCAGCACCTGCACAGAAGACCACAGTCATAATGTTATCCAGTGCAAATACCATGTATTCACATGTGGCAGGCGTCAGACATGGGAACTATTGAAGGTCACAGGTACATATGTGTATTTGGCACACACATACATCATCTGTGTCCATTGCCATTACTGGTTTAATCGATGTCATGCATTATTGTGAACAACAACCCACACATGGGCATTCTGTGTGACAAAAACACACGTGGCATGTGTGGAATTCAAAGCCATAACTAACTGTGCTATGACAGTAGTGAGAGAAGCAGTAGCAGAGTGTGCTATTTGCATTACTGGGAGATTTGCCCTCTTCTGCTGTACTTGTAGGGTGCTGACATCATCTCTGTGTAGAGATTGGAATATGCAGCAGCTGGTGTGTTGTACTGGTTGCCAAAGGGTCAGTTCTCTCACACATGTAATTGCACACACCCTACTTCCACCCCCACACACATACATCATCTGTGTCCATTGCCATTACTGGTTTAATCGATGTCATGCATTATTGTGAACAACAACCACACATGGGCATTCTGTGTGACAAAAACACACGTGGCATGTGTGGAATTCAAAGCCATAACTAACTGTGCTATGACAGTAGTGAGAGAAGCAGTAGCAGAGTGTGCTATTTGCATTACTGGGAGATTTGCCCTCTTCTGCTGTACTTGTAGGGTGCTGACATCATCTCTGTGTAGAGATTGGAATATGCAGCAGCTGGTGTGTTGTACTGGTTGCAAAACTGTCAGTTCTCTCACATGTAATTGCACACACCTACTTCCACCCCACACATACATCATCTGTGTCCATTGCCATTACTGGTTTAATCGATGTCATGCATTATTGTGAACAACAACCCACACACATGGGCATTCTGTGTGACAAAACACACGTGGCATGTGTGGAATTCAAAGCCATAACTAACTGTGCTATGACAGTAGTGAGAAGCAGAGTGTGCTATTTGCATTACTGGGAGATTTGCCCTCTTCTGCTGTACTTGTAGGGTGCTGACATCATCTCTGTGTAGAGATTGGAATATGCACCAGCTGGTGTGTTGTACTGGTTGCCAAAAGGGTCAGTTCTCTCACACATGTAATTGCACACACCCTACTTCCACACATACATCATCTGTGTCCATTGCCATTACTGGTTTAATCGATGTCATGCATTATTGTGAACAACAACCCACACACATGGGCATTCTGTGTGACAAAAACACACGTGGCATGTGTGGAATTCAAAGCCATAACTAACTGTGCTATGACAGTAGTGAGAGAAGCAGTAGCAGAGTGTGCTATTTGCATTACTGGGAGATTTGCCCTCTTCTGCTGTACTTGTAGGGTGCTGACATCATCTCTGTGTAGAGATTGGAATATGCAGCAGCTGGTGTGTTGTACTGGTTGCCAAAGGGTCAGTTCTCTCACACATGTAATTGCACACACCCTACTTCCACCCCGCACACACATACATCATCTGTGTCCATTGCCATTACTGGTTTAATCGATGTCATGCATTATTGTGAACAACAACCCACACACATGGGCATTCTGTGTGACAAAAACACACGTGGCATGTGTGGAATTCAAAGCCATAACTAACTGTGCTATGACAGTAGTGAGAGAAGCAGTAGCAGAGTGTGCTATTTGCATTACTGGGAGATTTGCCCTCTTCTGCTGTACTTGTAGGGTGCTGACATCATCTCTGTGTAGAGATTGGAATATGCAGCAGCTGGTGTGTTGTACTGGTTGCCAAAAGGGTCAGTTCTCTCACACATGTAATTGCACACACCCTACTTCCACCCCCACATACATCATCTGTGTCCATTGCCATTACTGGTTTAATCGATGTCATGCATTATTGTGAACAACAACCCACACACATGGGCATTCTGTGTGACAAAAACACACGTGGCATGTGTGGAATTCAAAGCCATAACTAACTGTGCTATGACAGTAGTGAGAGAAGCAGTAGCAGAGTGTGCTATTTGCATTACTGGGAGATTTGCCCTCTTCTGCTGTACTTGTAGGATGCTGACATCATCTCTGTGTAGAGATTGGAATATGCACCAGCTGGTGTGTTGTACTGGTTGCCAAAAGGGTCAGTTCTCTCACACATGTAATTGCACACACCCTACTTCCACCCCCCCACACACATACATCATCTGTGTCCATTGCCATTACTGGTTTAATCGATGTCATGCATTATTGTGAACAACAACCCACACACATGGGCATTCTGTGTGACAAAAACACACGTGGCATGTGTGGAATTCAAAGCCATAACTAACTGTGCTATGACAGTAGTGAGAGAAGCAGTAGCAGAGTGTGCTATTTGCATTACTGGGAGATTTGCCCTCTTCTGCTGTACTTGTAGGATGCTGACATCATCTCTGTGTAGAGATTGGAATATGCAGCAGCTGGTGTGTTGTACTGGTTGCCAAAAGGGTCAGTTCTCTCACACATGTAATTGCACACACCCTACTTCCACCCCCTTTGCAACACACATATGATTCACATGTGGCGTGCCATCAATCATTACATTGCATTATTGTGTTCAAAGCCATAACTAACTGTGCTATGACAGTAGTGAGAGAAGCAGTAGCAGAGTGTGCTATTTGCATTACTGGGAGATTTGCCCTCTTCTGCTGTACTTGTAGGATGCTGACATCATCTCTGTGTAGAGATTGGAATATGCACCAGCTGGTGTGTTGTACTGGTTGCCAAAAGGGTCAGTTCTCTCATACATGTAATTGCACACACCGCACTTCCACCCACTCCCATACATACATCATCTGTGTCCATTGCCATTACTGGTTTAATCGATGTCATGCATTATTGTGAACAACAACCCACACACATGGGCATTCTGTGTGACAAAAACACGTGGCATGTGTGGAATTCAAAGCCATAACTAACTGTGCTATGACAGTAGTGAGAGAAGCAGTAGCAGAGTGTGCTATTTGCATTACTGGGAGATTTGCCCTCTTCTGCTGTACTTGTAGGATGCTGACATCATCTCTGTGTAGAGATTGGAATATGCACCAGCTGGTGTGTTGTACTGGTTGCCAAAAGGGTCAGTTCTCTCACACATGTAATTGCACACACCCTACTTCCACCCCCACACATACATCATCTGTGTCCATTGCCATTACTGGTTTAATCGATGTCATGCATTATTGTGAACAACAACCCACACACATGGGCATTCTGTGTGACAAAAACACACATGTGTGGAATTCAAAGCCATAACTAACTGTGCTATGACAGTAGTGAGAGAAGCAGTAGCAGAGTGTGCTATTTGCATTACTGGGAGATTTGCCCTCTTCTGCTGTACTTGTAGGATGCTGACATCATCTCTGTGTAGAGATTGGAATATGCACCAGCTGGTGTGTTGTACTGGTTGCCAAAAGGGTCAGTTCTCTCACACATGTAATTGCACACCCTACTTCCACCCCCCCACACATACATCATCTGTGTCCATTGCCATTACTGGTTTAATCGATGTCATGCATTATTGTGAACAACAACCCACACACATGGGCATTCTGTGTGACAAAAACACACGTGGCATGTGTGGAATTCAAAGCCATAACTAACTGTGCTATGACAGTAGTGAGAGAAGCAGTAGCAGAGTGTGCTATTTGCATTACTGGGAGATTTGCCCTCTTCTGCTGTACTTGTAGGATGCTGACATCATCTCTGTGTAGAGATTGGAATATGCACCAGCTGGTGTGTTGTACTGGTTGCCAAAAGGGTCAGTTCTCTCACACATGTAATTGCACACACCCTACTTCCACCCCCCCACACATACATCATCTGTGTCCATTGCCATTACTGGTTTAATCGATGTCATGCATTATTGTGAACAACAACCCACACACATGGGCATTCTGTGTGACAAAAACACACGTGGCATGTGTGGAATTCAAAGCCATAACTAACTGTGCTATGACAGTAGTGAGAGAAGCAGTAGCAGAGTGTGCTATTTGCATTACTGGGAGATTTGCCCTCTTCTGCTGTACTTGTAGGGTGCTGACATCATCTCTGTGTAGAGATTGGAATATGCACCAGCTGGTGTGTTGTACTGGTTGCCAAAAGGGTCAGTTCTCTCACACATGTAATTGCACACACCCTACTTCCACCCCCCCACACATACATCATCTGTGTCCATTGCCATTACTGGTTTAATCGATGTCATGCATTATTGTGAACAACAACCCACACACATGGGCATTCTGTGTGACAAAAACACACGTGGCATGTGTGGAATTCAAAGCCATAACTAACTGTGCTATGACAGTAGTGAGAGTAGCAGAGTGTGCTATTTGCATTACTGGGAGATTTGCCCTCTTCTGCTGTACTTGTAGGATGCTGACATCATCTCTGTGTAGAGATTGGAATATGCACCAGCTGGTGTGTTGTACTGGTTGCCAAAAGGGTCAGTTCTCTCACACATGTAATTGCACACACCCTACTTCCACCCCCACACATACATCATCTGTGTCCATTGCCATTACTGGTTTAATCGATGTCATGCATTATTGTGAACAACAACCCACACACATGGGCATTCTGTGTGACAAAAACACACGTGGCATGTGTGGAATTCAAAGCCATAACTAACTGTGCTATGACAGTAGTGAGAGAAGCAGTAGCAGAGTGTGCTATTTGCATTACTGGGAGATTTGCCCTCTTCTGCTGTACTTGTAGGATGCTGACATCATCTCTGTGTAGAGATTGGAATATGCACCAGCTGGTGTGTTGTACTGGTTGCCAAAAGGGTCAGTTCTCTCACACATGTAATTGCACACACCCTACTTCCACCTCAAAGCCATAACTAACTGTGCTATGACAGTAGTGAGAGAAGCAGTAGCAGAGTGTGCGATTTGCATTACTGGGAGATTTGCCCTCTTCTGCTGTACTTGTAGGATGCTGACATCATCTCTGTGTAGAGATTGGAATATGTACCAGCTGGTGTGTTGTACTGGTTGCCAAAAGGGTCAGTTCTCTCACACATGTAATTGCACACACCCTACTTCAAAGCCATAACTAACTGTGCTATGACAGTAGTGAGAGAAGCAGTAGCAGAGTGTGCTATTTGCATTACTGGGAGATTTGCCCTCTTCTGCTGTACTTGTAGGATGCTGACATCATCTCTGTGTAGAGATTGGAATATGCACCAGCTGGTGTGTTGTACTGGTTGCCAAAAGGGTCAGTTCTCTCACACATGTAATTGCACACACCCTACTTCCACCCCCCCACACACACACATTGTGGAATTCAAAGCCATAACTAACTGTGCTATGACAGTAGTGAGAGAAGCAGTAGCAGAGTGTGCTATTTGCATTACTGGGAGATTTGCCCTCTTCTTCTGTACTTGTTGGATGCTGACATAATCTCTGTGTAGAGATTGGAATATGCACCAGCTGGTGTGTTGTACTGGTTGCCAAAAGGGTCAGTTCTCTCACACATGTAATTGCACACACCCTACTTCCACCCCCAACACCTGCCATTTGCAGGATTCAAACTCCTATCTAACTAAGTTATGACATTCAAGATGGATACTTTAGCAGAGCGCGCTATTAACATTACTAAGAGTTTTTCCTTCTCCTGCTATACTTATAGGGTGCTGACATCATCCGTGTTTAGAAAGGGGAATGTGCATCCTGTAGTGTGTTTTCCCAGTTGCCAAAAGGGACATTTCCCTCACACAGAATTGCTCACACACTAACTCCCCCTCACCCAAACACACATACTTGCCATTTGCAGGATTCAAACCCCTATCTAACTAGGTTATAACTCTCAAGTCAGACACATTAGCAGAGTGCACTATTAACATTACTGGGAGGTTTTCCTTCTCCTGCTTTACTTATAGGGTGCTGACATCATCAGTGTATAGAAAGGGAAATGTGCATCCTGTAGTGTGTTTTCCTAGTTGCCAGAAGGGACATTTCCCTCACACAGAATTGCAGACACACTAACCCCCCTCACACACACACACTTGCAGTATGCAAACCCCTACCTAACTATGTTATGACACTCAAGACAGACACATTAGCGGAGTGCAGTATTCACATTACTGGGAGGATTTTCTTCTCCTGCTGTACTTATAGGGTGCTGACATCATCAGTGTTTAGAAAGTGGAATGTGCATCCTGTAGTGTGTTTTCCCAGTTGCCAAAAGGGACATTTCCCTCACACAGAATTGCACACACACTAACCCCCCCTCACATAAACTTGCAGGATTCAAACCCCTACCTAACTATGTTATGACACTCAAGACGGATACATTAGCGGAGCGCGCTATTCATATTACTGGGAGGTTTCCCTTCTCCTGCTTTACTTATAGGGTGCTGACATCATCAGTGTTTAGAAAGGGGAATGTGCATCCTGTAGTGTGTTCTCCTAGTTGCCAAAAGGGACATTTTTCTCACACAGAATTGCACACACACCAACCCCGATCACCCACACACACACACTGAGCATTTGCAGAATTCAAACCCCTACCTAACTATATTATGACACTTGAGGGAGACACATTAGCAGAGCGCACTATCCGAATTACTGGGCATCTGTTCTGTACCTGCAGTATTTATAGGGTGCTGACATCATTATTTATACAGAGGTATGTACATCTAGTACTACCTGTCAGGTGGGGGATAGCATATATAGGCATTTGCAGCCACCTACTTCAGGGTCAGATATGCACATCAGCACTGTCAGGTTATGTTCTATACCATGCTTTGTGACCACAGGACCTGTAACACACAACACAACCAGTTTGGACCACCCCTTCCACATCCAGGACACACACTTTGCTTCCCTGGGAACAGTGCCAAGATATGCAGGTGTTCACATACACCATTCCAGTTGTTAACGTCAGGTACAGGTATATTGTGTGTGGGAACTACTCAGGCCTCTACAACATTACCCTACAGCCACTACAATTTGTGAGTCCATGTGCTATGGCAGAACCACTCACCACAGCCACAAGGGGAATACATATTGCACCTGACCATCTGCAACATGGGTACTCACTGTTCCACACCAGAGGTAGACCACCATTGTTGATATCTGACCATACCCACCTTTCCCTGGACATCCATATCCCATCCCCACCCCCAGGCAAGGTTGTCACTGCAAACAAAGTGTATTTATCAAAAGCAGACTTTACACTTGTGAAGACTGGGGTGGAAGACTTCAAAGGACCCATGCTGGGGGAGTATACAGGCCACTCTGCATAATCCTTGACAATTGCATTCTATGAGCATGTGGAAGGTTTGCATTGATCATGCTATCCCAAATATACCCATGACTCCTCCACAACAGGACACCTGTCAGGTGTACACCAGCCATATATGAGCTGTCCAACAGACAGAGTGAGCTAATACATTGCAGAGCAGTAGCCCACAGAGGGAGGACATCTTGGAAGAGTACTGGCACAACACTTCAATCCCTCATAATCATCACAACAAAGTGTTGACAGTGAAATTGTCCAGACAATGCAGATAAGGCTCCCCTCAGTCTGTTATTGACGCCCACTTACTGTTAGAGGTCCTCACCAACCCTCTTCCATTACACACCAACAACATGGATGTGGCTTAGCAAATTCAACCCCTGGGATCTCCACTGTGTCCCTGCTTGATGGAGGCACAGCACACTAGCCTCACACGGTGCCTTATGTGACCTACTTTACAGTGGCACAGTAGCCTACTGTACTGGGGAGGCAGACGCCAAGCACACTCTGGCTAAGCTGTCATTCCCTAGGGCAAACAGCCTAGTGTTGACCTCTACAGCCATATGTTTAATTGTCAGATGCACAGTATTTGTTGCTGATAGACTGTTTGCAGGTCTTTATTGCCATAGCATTCCCTGTTTCTATGAACAACTTGTGTATCTGTGGAAGATGTTTGAATATGAGAGGGATCCACTATATCACTTATGTCTCTGTAGTCATTTAACTGTGTGCACTGGGCAGATTGCTGTAATGTGGTTGGTTCCTGGAATAACACGTACAAATACCAGATATGTGTGGCCAACTGCTAAACTGAGATTTGGCCTAAGTGTGTGAGCATGCCCAGTTCAGGCTTTCCATGGCATGTTGTCTGACATATGTCTCATTTATCAAAGTGTGTGAGCATGCCCAGTGTGAGCTTTCCATATGTTGAACTTTGCAGCCCACCACATTTGTGGATGAGTGTGAACTTCAACAATATCTCACGTTTATGGTTGTGTGTTGTGTGTCATGTTGTGTACTTACTGTCCAACTGCTTTGTGTCTGAACACAACAGGGATTATACTGTGCCTGCAGGGTTTGCATGGGATACTTTGCATACAGTTGTCAACATCCTTTCATACTGACCTAACACTGTAGTACCATATAGTGTATTGGTTCAGTACTTTCACTGTGGTGGACAGTATCCTGGGCTTTAGTCCTATCACTGCTTTACATTTTCATAGTGAGCACAACAGACTGGTTAGGGGCCAGTTGTGCACATCTGACCATGTTGCATTATGTTCAGATATGAACTACTTAAACCAGGCTTGTCCAACATTGGTAGTGTATTCCACAACATAGGTGTACATTGGCAAACACTAGCGATGTGCCCTAGGCCATTTCTAATGCTAGTCGGAGAGTGTGTTTGTCCTTCGACACACATTGTAAGTGGAGTTTGTCATGACATATGTCATGGTTAGTATACTGTGCCTCTGTCTACCCGTGACATAACAGTGATACCCAGGGTAAACCTACCATCTCCCATCCACTCATCAAGATTCCTCTTGAGGAGAGTCGATGAGTGACTCTCTGGCTAACCTGTACTGGGAGTTTACTCAAGAGTGGGGGTGGCTTCTGTGTTATGGATCACTCAGTACAGCTTGTCCTATGTATGTCAGTGCTGGGGTTCAGGTCTCTCATGTGCATAGCTCACTGCCATTCAGATTGTACAAGGTGCAGCATGTTCATTGATTCCAGCTTGGACATGGCTTTATACATCAGGCACAGCTTGCCTCTGGGTGGGCAGTATGGCAGTGTGTGGAGCTGCAGTTTGTTTAATCAGGCAACACATGGCATCTGTTAAAGCTCTTTGATACTCCTGGTGAGGTACTTTTGGGGACTTTACAGTTGATGGAGGTGTCTGCTGAGGTACATCCCACAGGGGCTATTGTAGTCAATTGTAACGCTGATGAAGGATGACTGCAGAGCCACAATGACCTCCCCTTATCTAGATCTGACAACCTTCATGATTAGGTGGGTATATGGTATGTTTCTGTAACCATTACAGCCACATGCTTGTCCAATGCAGGATATCTATCAACTTGTGTCCCCAGGTCTCTCATTACATGTTAAGTACTTAATGGGTTAACACCTATGTGGTAACTGGTGGGCACTTACTGTATATCCACAGGGGTTGACTATACACTTTTCTGCAATTAGCTTGCTAACATGGCTATGGCACCAGTTGTCTGTTTCTATGTGGCCCTTTTGTGGGATGCTTGTGTCAGCTGAAGGGTCAGATATGGTGGCCAGTTTGTAGTCCTCTGCAAACTTGTTCAGACACAGTCCTTCCATGTTGGCCTGTACCTATGGGACATATATACCAAACGAGGGAGGTCCCAGGACCAAGCCTTGTGGGATGCCAGTTATATCTGGTTTGTAGTCTGACATGGCTGCAGCATGTCTGACCATGTCAGTTCTGTCCTTGGTCTGGTTTGCAACCCCTCTACTGACATAGGGGTTTATATTTAAGCTGGTGAGCTTATCTATAATGAACACGTGGGGTATTGTATGGAAGCCTTTGCAAGGTCCAGCTACGCTGTGTGGACCACATTCCTCTCATCAATGACCTTAATGACTGTTTCAAATGAGTCAAACATGTTTAAGGGGCAGGATCTGCACTTAAGAAAGCCACACTGGGTAGGGTCCAGTGTCAGTAGGTCCCCAATATCTTTATGTCTGCGGTACATGCTGATCCTTTCCATAGCTTTGCAGACCAAGCTTGTCAGGATTCTGGGGTGGTAGTTTGCAGTATCAATTCAGGCAACACCTTTGTTGAGAAGGACCACTATTGTTGTACACTGCTCTTTGGGTACATATCCTGTGGTAAGGCTGACATTGAGCAGTAGTGTTATTTGGCATTCCATTCTTCTTGGAGTCCATGTTGGACTCAGCCCAGGACACCATCTCATACCATTGATGCTGTGTGTTTTGCTTTGTAGATGCTGGCTGTTACCTCAGCATCTGCAATGTCAGGGGGCCAGCACTCTGCTGGGATAGATATTTTGCATTTTGGGGGGGAGGGTTTGCACTGCACCTGTCAGGTTGGATGTTGGCAATATGTGTGTGTGTTTGGTATGTTGTTTGTAATATTTGAGTGATTCAGAGCATATCTGTGAATTCCCAACAAGGTTCCTACCGTCAGTTAAGAAAGCCTTGTGATTATACTTAGTGTCCTGTACAATTTGTATCTTCATAGGTTCATAGGTTCATACTAGGCTATTCGCCCTAGGGCATTTATAAGCCTAGCCAGAGTGTGTGTGGCTTTTGCCACCCCTTGCTATGTGAATATTATGGCCATTTATGATTTACTTTACTGTGCCTCTGTCTGGACGTGACACAGTGAAGACCCCCAGTGTACATCTACGATCATCCATCCACTTGGCAAGATTCCTGTTGAAGAGTGTCAGTGAGGGGCTCTGTCTAACATGGAGTGGGATTCTGTTCCAGGGTGTAGGGAGCCTCTGGGTTATGTATCTGTCCCTCCAGCACATCCTATTTCATTATGTGTTGAGGTTGACATCTCTCACTCTCACAGCTCCGATGGATTTGGGTTTTCTGGGGTGGAGCATGTCCATTACTCCTGTGTTGGACATGGCCTTGTACAACAGGCATACAATGCCTCTGTGTAGGCAGTATGTGACTGCATTAGCTGGGGTGTCTACAGCCAGGCAGCATATGACATATATTTGAGACCCTTTATCCTCTTGGTGAGGTACCTTTGAGGTCTTTCTAACTGCTGCAGGTGTCGGGTAAGGTACATCCCAAATGAGGCATTGTACTAGATTATGGGTCTGATAAGAGAACAGTATAGGGGCACAATGACCTCTGTTGACGTAGATGTGAATCCTTTCATGATACGGTGTCCAATATAGACAGTCTTCCTAGCCACATTGGCAATGTGAGTGTCACATAACAGGTTACTGTCCACTTGTGTCCCTAGGTCCCTGATTACTCCTTCCATACATAATGGATTACCACCTATGTGGTAATTTGTGAGTACCTTGTTTGGTATTTGGTGAGACATTCATACTGTCCAGTGTCTTCAGGATGGCTGGGTGGGGTTCATGTGTGTGAGAGTGTGGTCTGTAGCATGCTACAGACTGTACAGCAGTTTTGCCTACGGTTAGTTGCACATGGGTGGTCTCCAATGCTTCATGCATTGTCAGTTACCTGGACATGTGGGTGTCTGTGCTGAATATGGATACTCCCCCTCCTTTTATGTTTTGGTCCAGGATTTGGGGCCATAACGCATGATATCAGGTATAACCTGGTAGTGTTGGTGTGCTGTCAGGAGCCTTGCTGCAGGTTTCTGTCACTGCACGGACATCAATGTTCTCCATACTGGGGAGGGCCTTGGGAGCATGCATATTGAGGTTTACACGTCTGGCATTGGTCAGCATTACCCTTATGTTTCTTTCCACTTATGTTTTCTAGGGTGGTGGGTTAGTCTTTTCAGCCTTGCCTACGAAAGGCTCTATGGAGGTGGCAAAAGCCTTATCCAATATCCAGACACCCAGGGGTAACAGGTGCAAGCCATCCCTGGAACAGCAGCGTGGCTTGTCAAGCATGACATCCCAAGCAGACAGACATTGGATCCCCTTGGAATGACATCAGTAATTGTGCCACTTGTTAAAGCTGATCATTCTGTGTTTGTACTGTGGCATCATTCTTGGTGAGGGTAGGATGCTGCAAATGGTCAGTGTCATACCGGCCTGGACTACATAATCAGAGAGCTCATCTATGTCTCTTTTCATGTAGTCCGGGCAGGTACATCTCAGGTCATTCACGCCAGCATGGACAATGACTGCATCATATTTCTACTTGCTTTGGGGTGACCTGCGTACTTCTGTTATGTGGCGTATTGTAGCAGCCTACAGGCAGCTTACTGTACCCTTTCCCTTGTTCAGTCTGGTGAGCGGGACAGCAGTGTGTCTGACTATGGAGTCACCTATTACAACTGTATCAGGCATGTTGTTTCTCCTTCTGGCCTGTGACTGTTTGGCACACCAGCTTTGTGTACTATGTGTTGCATGTGCTATGTTTGGAGGTAGTGGTTGCTTGGGTGTCTACTTAGAAGGCTTCTGTTGATGTGGTGCATTTGTAATTAGGGCCTCCGGGAATGTTTTTCTGTGTTTATGTCTTTGGTTTGCAGTTGTGATAGGTCTATGTGGGACTGGGTTTGTGGTGTGTGTGGTTACCTTCTCCTCCTGACTAGTTTTGACAGTACTGAGTTGAGGGAGCTCAGCCTCCGGTTTGGATAAATGGTTGCATCTCTCACATATATTTGTATTTCTTGGGGGGAGTTGAGGGTTGTCTGTGTACTTGAGGCAGGTGTAACATTGCCTCAAGATTCACAGATTCAACTTGTTGTAGCTGGCCTTAGTGGATTGTATGTGTGGACATATTTTATTGCCATACTACTGATCAGAGATTACTTCTCTTTTTATGTTTGGTCTATCATGTAGTAACTTCCTCATTCTCTTGCATGGTTTGGTAATGGCTGGAGTCCACCATGCCAGATGCCTGCGTGTATGGCATTGTGTCTTTGTTTTATTTGGGATTGCATAATCCAAGCATTCCTGGCAGTGTTCATGGAATGCCTGTGTAACAGGTTCTGAGGTGTGGCCCATATTTTGCACCTGCACAGGGCCTTTAATGGATTCCACATCAGTTTAGAGGAGTGCAACTTTTGCTTTACACATGTTTTTCACTGTGGTTTTCTGGCCAGGGACTGTGGTCAGGATGTGTATATCCGGTGTGATTACTCTATGGTCTGGTCTTACCAGTGAGGGATACACTTCTCATCTTGCCATCCAGTACCCATGTTGCTGATTATCACATCCAGTATGCTTACCCCTCTTGTGGGAGTGGTACGTTGTTCCTGGGCATTTTGGTTTATGGATTCTAGAAACTTTTGTCCTACAGTGTTGAAGCTAGTATAATGCTCCCAGTCTATGTTTGGGTATTTTCAGTCACCCAATATAATGTGGTTTGGAGGGCTTGATATATTCATGTATTCCAACATAGGCCAAGTGCAGTTCCTGGTGTTAGGATGGTAGTCTGTAGCAGGCTATAAACTGGGAGGCAGTTTTAGCCACTGTTACTTGACCATGGCTAGACCATGCTGCTTCTTGTTGTGGTACCAACATGGGGGTGTGGTTATCCTTGACAATTATTGCTAGTCACCCTCCTTTTGTAGCTTGTTCCATGTTTTGAGGCTGTACAGCACAGTATGAGGTGTAACCTGGTAGTGTTAGGGTGCTGTTGTGAGCCTTGACCCAGTTTTCTGTTACAGGACAGATATCAACATTCTCCATACTGGGGGACTTTAGACTGCATGCATCTTGCTGTTTAGACTTCTGGCATTGGGTAGCATTACATCTAGGTTCTTATCCCTTGTGATACCTATGGAGGTGGGTTTGTGTTTTGAGCCTTACCTATTCAGGGCACGCTGTGGGTAACAACAGCCATTGCCAGTATCCATAAGGCCTGGACTGATAGGTGCATGCCACCCCTAGCAGGTGGAGCATCATGTCATGCTCAGCATGTCATCCCAGGCTGGCACACATTGGATCCCCTTTGACTAACTGCAATACTTCAGCCAATTATTGCAATTGATCATCTCATCGTCATATTGTGGCATCATGCTTGGTGAGGGTAGGATGTTAGTCAGGGTCATCAAGTGTGCATATACTACATGGTGTTACATTGCTTAACACATGGCATTCATGCCTCAGGTGGTGCTGCAGGGCTGCCTCTGTCGGATGCACATACTACACTCCCTGTACATGTTTGAGAGCAGGTCATGTCATTTTAGGCATCCCTGTCATTATATGAGTGAGTCAGAAAGGGGTATCATTCCCAGGGTTCCTACTGAGCCAGTGTATGTGCTATGCCTTGCCTCTTTGCCAAGGCCAGGGCATACTGGGCACACCTCCTTCTGCCTACTGGGGCAGGCTCAGGTTGTTCCTCCTCCGAGTCACGCTCTGCCTGTGATGGCCTTGGCAATGGTGGGGGGCTGTTTGACCCGGCCCTATGCTCGTCCTGCTGCAGCTGTTTTTGCAAGATCATATTATGTAGCATAGCACATACCATGACAATTTGGGTACATGTAGTTGGTGAGTACTGCAAGGCTCCACCAGATGTGTCCAGACACCGGAACCATGACTTCAGCAGCCCAAACACACACTCTATTACATTACGTGTTTGTGCATGTGCCTCATTATGGCATTCCTGTTCAGGTGTGTGTGCATTTCTGATGGGTGTCATCAGCCACAGCTCCAGTGCATAACCTGCATCCCCCACTAGGTGTCCATGTGGGATGTCCCCATTGGCAAATGTCTGGTAAAGCTGCGTCAAATGCCAGATATGGGAATCATGGTAGCTCCCAGGGCAGCCAGCACACACATTCATTATTATGCCCTGGGCATCACACATGACCTGGCAGTTGATGGAGGGGAAGCCCTTGCGGTTAATATAGGCCCTACCCCGCTCACCGGCTGGTGCTTTATGCATATGTGTGTGCAGTCTATTGCACCCACTACCTCAGGATATTCCGCTATTTGCTGGAAGAGACCTATATTGCTGGCCAATACCTCACGGGCACTGGGGAAATATACATGATCACTGACATGTGCTGACATGGCATCCAGGAACTGGTGCAGTACCCTGGAGGCTGATGCCTGTGATATCCCCATCATATCACCAGTTGGTCTCTGGAAGGTACCTGTTGCTAGTATTCTTAGGCCAACACATACCTTGGTTTCCACTGGGATGAGTTCCCCTCTGTTGGTTTTGTGTGTGAGGCGTGGCCTGCACAGCTGAACAATTTGCTGCAGGAGGTCTCTGTCCACTCTATAGTGCTCCACTATCTCCAGCTCATGTAACCCATGGTAGGTGACCCTGGGCCTGTACACTCTTCTCCGACTCCTCACTGTGGGATGTCTGGCACCATTTGCATTGTCACCACCCTCAGCAAGTAGCCTATGTCTCCTTATGACAGCTATGGCAGCCCCTAGCATTTCTGCTCTGAGTTCAGCTTTTTCAGTTTTCACTTCTAATAGCTTACTCCTGTCTTGCAGTGTCTCTTGAGAGAAACATCCTGCACTGCTGTTTGCAGAGTTTTAAGTGCTTGGCTGGGCTACTATTCTGCCTGTGTAATTGCCTGCTTCTAATTGTTTTCATCTGCTAGCTTCAGCAGTATTCCCTGCTAGCTTCCTACTAATTCTGTTGCTTCCTGTTTCCTTTCTGTTTCCTCAGGGGGGAGCAATGCGCATACCAGCAGAAACACGCTCACAGTGGCTTACATGCGTGCACACATGCTTACACAGTTCAGAATCTACGTATTCGGGTTAAAACGCGCTCATACCAGTGCAAACAGTCTTACAAGTCTGCCAACAGGCTCCCACATGCTCAGTCTGCCTTACACGCGCCACACTGCCCTACTCGCTCCTCATGGTGCGCACACGTGCGCATGCACACCCAGCAAGAAACTTTGGTGTAAGCAACAGTTTACACCTTCCATTTCTTGACTTTCCCATGCTTATCTTGTGGCACTCCTCTTTCCATGATATGTGTCTGACATCTGTCATGTAACACTGACCTCCAATGAACTGCATTTCTTTCTGCCATTCCCCCCTGTGATGTCACCTATCTCCTACTCTATTCCTCCCCCTTATGTATCTCTTACACTACTCAAATGTGCTCATTTGCTATGTGACAGTGGAATTCAGTTTCCTAACGCTCATTTACATCAGATTGCCTACTAATGCTTAGTTACATGTCTTAGACTCAGCTTCCCCCCTTAGCAACCACTAAATGGTGGCCATGTTGTTTTTGGTCTGCTGGTCCCTGCATTGTAAATCCATGTATTGCATAAAACCCACATTTGTGGGTTTATAACCTTCATTTTTATGTTTTATATAGCGCAGCCCGTTTGCACGGGGCTGCGCTGCGTTTATTTATTTATTTCTCATATTTGCATCGGGGTACCTTGTCAATGGCCACATATTTGGCCATTGGCATGCTGCCTGACCCATATGCACCCTTTATTTGGAGCTGACATGGCTCCATTGTGTTATTTGCAGAAACGTACTCAGTTGTCAACTGAGTACATTTCTGCAGCTAAAATGGCTCTTACACGGGCTGCTTTGGGCTTCCTGGATCGCTAATCTACCTCATTTGCATGCCTTTCAGCTGCAAGTGAGGTGATTAACATATCCACGCCCACTCCATGTAAGAGATGTTTTAGCTGGTCTCTTACACGGAATTTCGGGCTGTTCCTAGATCGTGAGGGCTGCATGGAGTCTTACACTACTCTTAGACTCTGTGCAAGCCTTCGTGAATCCTGCCCATTATTTAACAAATTCACTACATAAGTACTATTAGCGATCATCTCATATCACCTATAACCCCAACAGGAAAAAGTTCTACTTGTTTTGATAATAGCCACAATGTCATTGTGCCACCATTTGTCCTTTCCAAAATATTTTGAATCACAACTTAGGTGATCTACCTACATCTTTTAAACATTCTTTCCATCTTTAGAAGGTTTATTATCAAATGCATAGGTTAAAGGGACTACTGTATTGGAAAAACAAACCTCCATTTTAAGTATTTCCACCTTTCCTTCTCCTAAACGTATTGTAGGCATGTATTTTTTATTTCTATTGATACACACTTCATTAAGTGTTTCATTAACCATAGTTTCAGGATAATTTTTTCATAGAAATATATGACTATTTTGTTACAGTTGTCACTAAACACCTCATCCTCAGATGTAAACCTAGATGATCCAATAAACTGGTGTTTAATAATATCCAGCTTTGTATGCATAGACTGCATACTAAAAAAATTGAAATAGTTGATGGCTGCAATGGGTTTTCCTTATATCACTGAATTTAATAAGCCAACTTTCTCATTTATAGCAACATCAGTGTAATAAATCCTAACCATATGATGTCTTGCTTCAAACTTAAGAAAAGTTGAAACACCACTGATGCACTGTATATTAAGCCTAGGTTATTTGTGATAAGACTGCACTAGAAGGTACCAGACTCACACTGAGGTGGGTAAAACTCTAGGGAGTCAGCAATTGTAACACTGTTCTGTAACTGAGTGTGTAAAGCTTATGTGTGTGTGCAGTAGATGTCAATCATAACTCAAGGCAATAATACAGATTTGCCATTAGCTGATAAGGTCAGTCTTGACTTTACTCATAATAGGTGTAATGGTTGTAAATTTAGGCTCCATAATCATTACACGTCATATTAAATTTTTTGTCAGCAGTGGGATTCATAACTGTTCCATCCATTTAATTATTTGGTAACAAAAAAGCATGTCCTTTATCCATATCTATCACATATTTGGGGGCAAGAGGTCAGACTCCATCCATCTATCACATGTTTGGTGTCAGCGGTAAGCTATAACATAAAATGGACTTTTTTAATTTTCAGACTAGTCTTGTCACCAATAGACTGTACAGGCTTGTAGTTCCCAGGTAAAATATGCCACCGTATATATTAAAGGACAATTACTGTATTTTTAGTTAAAGTAGTTAGGACAATGGCAAAATGAGCTGATGAACATACCTCTCAACTGTACAGATTTTCATAGAATGTCCAGATTTTTGCCTCACATTTTTGGACTGTTTCTCATAAAATTGTGGTTTTCTGGCACATAATTGGGGGTTTTAGTCAGAACATATTGACAGAAATTTGAGTTTCAGACTTCATACCCTTCAGAAAATTCATGCTAATGCAAAACCTGTTATTCTATTAACTTTCTAAGTTTTATTTTATTTTATTTGCAGTTTGTTAACCGGGAAAGTCCACTGGGCTGAAATTAGCCCTTTTTCAATGGAGGACCAGGGGGAAAAGCTCCATGTACATACATTCTAAACAAAAATCAACAAGAATTAATACAGAAAATGAATACAGGATATTACAAAAGCTATTTAAAAAGTGCTCCTATTTTCAGGCCATTGTCCCCCTATTATTTATTGCTTTGTCCAGATTTCCTGCTCTAAGAGGTTGAGAAGTATGCGGTGAATATTCCATAATGCTGACATCACACCTTTTTTAAAGAATGCAAGTCAAAAGGACTCCCAGGTATTGATTTATATGAGGATGACTTAAAAACCACCTTGTGTACAGTCAAAGGTCAGTTGAGTGGGTGTAATACATAGTTAGTTCACTGGATAAGGAGACAGCATGGCAGGGACCATAGGTGTACAGCATGTAGAGAAAGCACCACCCATTGTGTCTCCAGATAATCTTAAAATTCAGAATGAAATACAGACATTGGAGCTACAGATTATTTATATATATATATATATATATATATATATATATATATATATATATATATATATATGGGTCCATGACAGAAGAATGAAACGCCGGATCACAGACGACCACATCCCCGACAGCAAATATCCCCGACAATGGTAAGTCAAGGTATTACGGGAACGGAACACATTTCCATTCCCGTAATACACACAAAAAACACATTAAAATTTGTATAGCAGTGGGGCAAGCCTGCACTCCCCACACACCCCCTACTTAAATATATCAACTCTGAGATCGCACTACAGTGAAGAAATGGGACTAACTCCCATTCTGCACTACTCACCGTTGTCGGGGATGTCCTCTGTCAGCGATGTTGTTTCTGTGATGTGGTCATCAGTGATCCGGCATTCTGTTGTGGACCCATATATATATATATATATATATATATATATATATATGTATATATATATATATGTATATATACATATATATATATATATATATATATATATATATATATATATATATATATAGATATAGATATATATAGATATATATATATATATAGATATATATATATATAGAAGCAGCCAAATAAAACAAAAGTGATTAAAGTATCAGAAAGAGAGCAAGAGTTGAAACAGCTTGAGGTGCAGAAGTGGGAATAAGTGTGATAAGTGGAGGAGGACAGGAAGTGAAAGTATGAAGCTGGAACCTGTGTTCTGAGAGACTGCCTTACATATTATCTGCAATTATACAGAGCTGAGTATATATTTTTTTGGTTATAGAGTTTAATTGTTGCTTAGATCTGTGTTGAAACTGTTGTCTCACTGTTCTGAGAGACTGATCGGCAAATATACAGAGCTGAGAATATTTTTTTGGTTTTAAAGTTTGTACTGTTAGTTTATGCTTAGATCTCTGTTGAACTGTTGGTGGCTTTTGCAGTTGCCCGCCCCACTGTAGATTTGATCTGGGACACTCCCCCGTCCCATCTCTTTACCACATTCTACCTAATAAACTCTTTCTGCACTTGCTTTTAGTCCTTTTTAATTTAATTGCATTTTTAAACTGTGTTTGGTCTAATATTGCTGCATACTCAAGTGTGCTAGCTTTCACTGCATGTGAATTGTTTTTTTACTACTGTTTTTGCTACTTTTCTGTAAAAAAAAAAAATAAAAATAACTGTAAGCCTGTTTCCTACCTTTCCTGTAACTAGTGTTCCAGATACAGATTTGCTGTATCCAGGACTGTATGTAAGCTTCTGAGTCCCCCAAGCCTTTCTGTGTTGGAGGGAAGCCTTCTAGCTTATCAGTGGGAGTGGTAAGCACTAGGTAGCCTGTCTACCACATAAGTAGTGGTTCTGGCCCAGAATTTGTAGTTATTGGCCGTTTGGGCAATCTCTTCCATCTCTCTCAAATTTCTGATTTGAAAGCCTGTATTTGCACTTGTTTCTGTCCTGTAACTCACCTAGTGCAGATACAGATTTTTAGTTTTAGCACTTAAATTTGCTTGTTCATGCTCAGCACTTGTTCAGAATTGTAAGCACTAAATACGCTACTAATTACTATAGCACTCTATCTTCCTCATTACCTAGAGGAAAACAGTTTTTGTACCTACTTTTCTCACTTGCTTAGAGAAAAACAGCTCTTGTACTCACTTTCCTCACTTATCTAGAGGAAAAACCCTGCAACTCTCTTTTTGCGTGGTCTTGCGCACAGAGCAGCGTCGGGCAGCTCCGATTAGCTGGGGTATACTATTCCCAGCCCCACAAAGTCTGCGCTGTAAATTTTCCCATAGAACTAGGCAAGCCTCAACTCAAGTGCTTCAGATCAGCTGCTCTTATTGCAACACTCGCAAAACAGAAATCAGCACTTGTCCTAATCTCCTAGACAGCACTATTATTCTCAAAATTTCCTAGACAGCACTATTATAATAATAGCATAAGACCCTCGATCGTCTGCAGGACTTAAGTTCAATTTACTCTTCAAAGCATGTCCAGAGATCAGCTTTAGGTGTACTCTCCAGTTCATCTGGTGGAATTGGGCATCCTGGGGCAATGTCACAACTGCCTCATGTATACTGACAACCCTCTCCTCTTACCTCTAGACACAAACAGTTGTGAGAGATGCAAATACACAGCCAGACTGGAGGCTAAGTGCTCTCAACCCATGACTGTAACAGACAGTCAAGAGGATAAGGGACACACTTGCATCACACCACCTGTCACACATGAATCTACAAAACAAGCACCGGCAAAACATATGCATAAATACACAAAATCATATTCGGAGGCACTAGGTACCAATCTGAAAAAGAAACAGTGCCCTCCAAAGCAGACAAGCAAGCAACCTGCACCCCCAAACACAAGTCAGAAAACACATAATTCACCTCAGCAGTGTGTGTCACAACAGCCCTTAAGGCAAAACACCATACCTAACACGCTAGTAATAGGAGACTCTATAGTAAGGCACATGGATGTTCCACTCACCAGGCTGAACAAGGAGAAGGTTACTGTCAGCTGCCTGTTGGGTGCTTGGATCTGCCACATAACACAGGCACTTAGGTCACTCCAGAACAAGTACAAGTACAAGTATGACGCTGTCATTGTACATGTTGGTGTGAATGATCTAAGACGTACCTCCCTGGACTACATGAAAAGAGACATTGAGGAGCTCTCTGATCATGTAGCCCAAGCTGGTATGACCCTGACCTTGAGTAGCATACTACCTTCACCTAGAATGATACCACAATACAAAGACAAAATGATCAATTTCAACAATTGGCTAAGCTTCTGGTGTCATTCTAAGGGGATCCAGTGTCTGCCTGGGATGACATGATAGACAAGCCTAGCTGTTTTGCCAGGGATGGGTTGCATCTGTCACCCCTAGGTTTTCGAATACTGGCCAAGGCTCTTGCCATCCCCATTGTGCCTTCTTTAGGCAAGGCTCAAAGGACAAACCAACCACTGTAACCAGCACAGGTAACCAAAAACTAAGGGTAATGCTACTCAACGCCAGAAGTCTCAACCTCAAAATGCACACACTCAAGGCTCTCCTCAGCATGGAGAAAATTGATGTTTGTGCAGTGACGGAAACCTGGTTCAAGGCTCAAGAGAGCACCCCAGCACTGTCAGGTTACAATTCATATCATACCTTCCGGCCTGAGTTACTGGATCGCAGTACAAAGGGCGAAGGTGTATCCATATTCATCAAGGATACCCATATCTCCAGGTTAGTAGTGCAGCATGATGCCCCAGAGATCATCCATGCGCAACTATCAGCAGGCAAAACCACATTTCAAGTCATAGCCGGTTATAGATTGCCCACAATGTCCCAAGATACTCACTCTGCATTCCTTGAGACATTGGAAAATATAAAGGTCCTACCCAACACCATAATCTTGGGTGATTTCAACTACCCTGGTATAGACTGGGCGAAGTACCAATGTTCCAACTCCTATGCTCAGCGATTCATAGAATTTATAAATTCAAATGCCCTTGAACAACTAGTATGTTCTCCCACTAGAGGGGACAACATATTGGATTTAATCATTACAAATATGGGCGCCCATTGTACCACACCCGTTATAACTCCCTCCTTGGTCAGATCTGACCACAAACTGATAACCCTGGACATCCTCACCCCTCCACCTCCCCCAGTCAAAGAAATCATAGTCAAAAACCTTTCCAAAGCAAACTTCAAACTACTTGCATCCGAAGTGGAAAGCTCCACTATTCCCTTGCAGAAGGATAATGATATCCAGGATGTGGAATCCTACACTAAGGCACTCTATATGCAATTTCAGGATTGCATGGACCATGCTATCCCAAATAAAACCAAGACTCCTTCCTCAAGCAAGAAGAAACCAGTTTGGTGGACCCCGGCCATAAGCAAACTTTACAATAAAAGGAGGAGACATACCAAAAAAGGCCAAATCTCAAGTAGAAAAATCATCCTTGATCAGCATTAGTAAGAAATTGAGGGCCCTCATCAAGTCAACTAAAGCTAATTTTGAAAAGAAAGTTGCCAAGGATGCCAAGGATAACCATAAGGCCTTCTATGGTTACATCAAAAACCTAAATGGCAATGCTCAGGTCTGTTCTGCGCTAGTACAAAATGGAACAAAATACACTGACCCTTCTGACATTGACAACATCTTGGCTGACAGGTTCAGTGCAAATTTCTCCCCCGCCTCACCACCTACAGGGCCTATTACCATTCCAAGGGATTGTGTAAGTCCAATTATTACCGATACATTGGTTAACAAGGCTCTATCTAAAGCTAAAAGTACTGCCTCCATGGGACCAGATGGTGTCCCAGGCTCTGTCATACGCGAGCTCCAAAAGGAATTAACCCCACATCTTAATACCCTATTCAGTCTCAGCCTCTCCACAGGATATGTGCCCATAGAATGGCGCATGGCAATGGTAGTCCCGCTACATAAGGGTGGGGCCACAACTGACCCTGGGAACTACTAGGGGGTTGGGAGGGTGGCCAAATGGTTAAGGTCTTTGCCTTACAAACACAAGGTACAGGGTTTGAATCTCACAGGAGATAATTGGCTAGGCTTAAAATGGCTCGAAAGGGCAGTTAGCCTAGTACTAACCTATGAACCTATGAACCTATGACCAATAAGCCTGACCAGTCTGATCTGTAAGGCTATGGAGCAAATCATTATGGAACTCATAAATGGAGAGATTGGGAACCTCCAGTTGCTGGACCCCACACAGTTCGGCTTTGTCAAGGGCAGATCATGCCTCCTGAACCTGGTGAATTTCTTTGAGACAGTTACTCAGGCTATAGATAAAGGAAAGGAGGTACACACAGCTTAACTTGACCTTGCTAAAGCATTTGACACCATTCCCCATTCAGGTATTATTGATAAGCTCACCAGCCTGGGTATAAACCCTTACGTCACAAGATGGATTGCAAACTGGCTCTCAGACAGATCCCATAAAGTAAGAGTAGCGGAATCTATGTCCGAATCCAGACCAGTAATGAGTAGTGTGCCTCAGGGCTCTGTCCTGGGGCCCCACCTGTTTGGCATATACTTCTCAGAAGTACAGGCAAGCACGGAAGGGCTGTGGCTGACTAAGTTTGTGGATGACTGTAAACTGGGTGCTATAATAGAGTCTCTGGCTGACATGGAGATCCTCCAGAAGGGCCTAAATGAGACTGATGCATGGTGTCAAAGCCATGGTCTCAAGCTAAATGCAAAAAAATGCGTAGTACTACCCTTTGGAAAAAACAGATTACCCACAAACTACAACATAGGAGTTAATCCCCTAAAATCTGAAGAAGAAATAAGGGATCTAGGAACCCAAGTAGATAGTCAGCTTTCCTTTGATAACCATGTTGCCAAAGTGGTTAGAAAATCCTTCTATGTGACCCATCTGATCATGAAAGGGTTTGCATCAAGATCTAAGGATGTAATGGTGCCCCTCTACTCTTCCCTCATCAGACCCATTATTGAGTACAATGCACCAATTGGAATGTACCTGGCTAGACATCTCCAGCAGCTGGAGAGACCACAGAGGTACCTAACCAAGAGGATTACTAGCCTCAAACAGTTGCCATATGCAGCACAATTGAAAAAGCTAAGTCTGTTCTCTGTTACATACCGCTTTCTCAGAGGCGATCTCTGTCTAACGTACAGAGTCATGTCCAACCCAGAAATGTTCAACATGCTCCATCTTAGCAAAACCAAATCTACTCAAGCTACACACTCTAGGGATGTAAACCTCAACACAATAATGAATAGAACATGTTGGAGGGATACATTCTCTTCGCAGAGACTTCCCTTACTATGGAACAGGGTCCCGATCTACATAAGACAGAGCCCCTCACTATCATTCTTCAAGAGGAACCTTGATGAGTGGATGGGTAACAGAAAGTTCACACCGGGGATCACACCAACAGCACTACTAGATAGGGGCCAAGGGTACTAGCTGCTAGTACAAGGGTCTAGGGAACTACTAAAGGGGTGGTGAATACCGCACAATGTGGCTGGGCTAATATATGCTTTTGGGCAGATAGCCCAGTACCAATCTATGAACCTATGAACCTATAAGCTGCTAAGGTGAAGTAATAGCAACAGATAATGTGTGAACCCTCACTGAGTGCATGTTAATAGTACAGGAAAAACTCAGCTCTAGATGCCAATGTCAGTACTAAATTATTTCTTCAATACAAAGAGGGAGATGACCTTGATAGTTTTAGTTTGGCATGCAAAAATATATAATCATAACTAAAGAAAGTACGTAAGGATAATGACTGAAGTTTGTCAGCCTTCTGCTTATGGATAAATCTGAGCATGTTGTTAGTAACTTGTCAAATGCTGATTGTCTTGATTATTACAATTAAGTGTGTCCTATTAGAATGTTTTAAGCTCTCACTTTAAACTTACAGAAATTTAGAGAAAAACATGGAAAAAAAAACAGAAAACAGTGTCATTGATTTAGTTGCAGAAATAAGCATTTCCTGTCATAGGTGGGTGAATGGATGTCAAGGTACCAGTTCTGAATTGTTGAGTGACCTCATAATTAGAGAACAAGCAATCATCTGCCTGTGGATACCAGGATCTGGTTGACAGGCGGGGAATGGTACCTCAGCTGAAGGCTGAGATAAAAAGTGACCTGTATTTAGTGAACAGGGCACAATTACTCACAAAAGGTTTTCTCAGGACTACACAATGGTATAAGGAATCAAATTCAGGGCAGTCTAAACCATCACATCATGTTTCATAGGTGAAGGGGGAGATGCCACTGGTTCCAGTACATGCCCAGGTTTTGAAAGTCGATATTGTCAACATAATTAAGTTGGGCATGTATGACCCAAATGTCCACAGAGTCAAGGAGTGGACCTAAATCTGTATGAGGGAACTAGCAGTAGTAGTAGCATGGTAGTGGTGTCTTGTTATGAACCTGCAATTGTTCCACATTATCACAAGGGCCTCCACCCTCTTGTTAGAGGTCAAACAAGTGAGGGCAAACTGCATCAGGCATAACTATTGTTAAGCCTGCTGCTGTTAGGAGCATTATTTACCTTGGTAGTCCACTGCAGTTAAGACAGTGAGAAGGACACCTTTTCCGGTGTCACTGGCCAGGGTACATTCAGACTGGAAAGCGGGGGCAAGCAGCAAACACATAGCAGTTTTTGATGATGGCAGGGAAATGTTGGGGAGCGCACCTGGGTGGATTTTAAATAATGTGTTTTTTGTGACGCTCGTAAGGTTGGCCCACTATTTTTTTTTCCCATGGGAAAAAATTCACCCAAATGAACATTTGACAGATTTAGCTTTCAATGGATTGAGTTCAGTGCATAGGGGTTTGATGGTTAGTCCTTCAATGAAGTGATGTAAACCCACCAAAAGATACTGGATGCCTTAAGAAAGGTGAACTGGGGAGAAGCATAACAAATATTTGCAACAGGCACAGCTCTTAGATCCCACCTTACCAAACATGAAGGATGCAGCCAGGGAGGCATTTGGCATTCCAAAGCAGTGGGAATAGGGACTATGTATACCAGGACAAGGAGCTAATGCACAGAGAATATGCCCCTGAACAGGGGCTAGAGAAAGGAGTGATACTACAGTTGGTAGTCTCAAGGGCCTATCACTGAGCAGTTCTGGCCATAGCCCATAACATTTCTTTCCCAGACTATCTAGGGATAAAACAAAGAGGAGGTTTATACACAAGTTTTATTAGCAAACTATTGCAAAATATCTGTCAAAGTATTGTAAGATATGTGAGCAGTACCAAATGTTTAGTATGGCATGAGACAAAGCCAGGGTTGCTTTGGTGTCTTTGCCTGTTATTGAAGAACCACTCTCAGGGTAGCCAAAGATGTTGCAAGGCTTTTTAGTACCCCAACAATTACAGGTAAGAGGTATATCTTCATATTATGCCACTAAGTACCCAGATACAATGGCTTTGCCTTGAAAAGAGTGAGAAAATATGCCAAGTGTTCCTTTACCAATTTTCAACAGGGTATGATTTCAGCAAAGAATACTGAGGTAAAGAGAGGCTGACTTTATGTCAGACCTGCAAACCTGTTTGTGGAAGTGCTGTGGGGGGAAAACAGTTAACAAATAAATGCCTTGGTGGAAGGTTTAACTCTTCTCTTAAGACCATGCTGACAGAATTCACATACCACTTTAAGTAGGTGTTTGACATGTACCTGCACCATCTCTACTTTGCATATAGGGAGCTGCCCCAAAAAGCTATAGATTTTTTTTTACCATTTTAGTTACTTTATGGGAATAGGGTAGGGGGGCCTCTAGACTTAAATTTTTGATGAGTAGGGATGTGAATGTGATTCCCACAGTCTGTTATGGAGTATATACTGAATTTCAGAACAAGCTTAGGGCGTTGTAATGTTGTCACAGGGGCAACTAGCTCAAACACAGCAAAAAGTATGGCATGATCAAACAGAGGCAATAGAAGAATATACTACAGGACAAAAGATAATGGTGTTTATTCCTGTTCTGCAAAATAAACATTGGCAGCATGGGAAGAACCTTTCAGTGTTACAAGGAACATAATTGATGTTAGTTATGTTCTGTAGTTGTCATGCAGGAGATACAAATGGGTGTCCTACTGTTTACTGAAGATGTCCGCTGCATCCTGACATCCCAACAATGGCTTCAATGTATTTTTTTTTTACGTTTCTGTATTTTTTTAAGAACCCCTAGAGAAGGTGGAACACAATCTTGTACCCAGTCAGTAACTCTGTGTTCTTTTCTTTGCTTAGTAGAGGGAAAAACATGAGGCAGTAAGTTTTTATTTATTCAGCCACCAGACTTATTTTTGGGTAATGCAGGATTTGCTATATGAACGCTCATTGCTATGGTCAATCAGTGTGAACATTTCTGAATAAAATTGAGATTCCATTGGATAAATATATAACTGCAACATTATGTTCCAATCTTTTACTTAGTAATTTACAAGTAAATTTAGAATATACAGTACATAGTCTAGCTTGAATTACAATTCAGTACCAACAGTACTTGAAAGCAAGGCTCAAATATATTAATTCACACATAAGCATAAGTAATTCCATTGCAACTCTTATTACTGCCTTCGACTTGCAGCTCAAAGAATAATTGAGTTGTAAGCATATGTCAATTTACCTCACCCCGTACCAACAATATCTCCTTCACAAATTTTTAGCCTTTCATGAATATTTGTCCAGCACCACTAGTTTCCTTACCTTTACCTATAACATGAGTGAGGAATGCCTAAAGTATTTAGACATTTATGTAGGGAAGGATGAGGGTAAGTTCTTTTCTAGGGTCTTTAGAAAAGACAGTTATTCAAATTCCTATCTTTCCTATCAGAGTGCCCACCCTCACCATCATAAAAAAGGAATAATTAAGGGACAATATGTTAGGGGTAGCAGAATGTCTTCTAGGAACAAAGATTTTAAGGAAGAATGCCAGAAACTGCATGATATGTTCCTAGAAAGAGGCTACCCCGAAGCCTTAATAAATGAAGTGGAAAATGAAGTTGTGAGTGGTAGACAGAATAAGTACCCCCCGATTTTAGGGATGGAGGAAGGTTTAAAGACTTTGGGGCAGGTAGATGTAGTGGATGTTAGGAACAATTTAGTTATTGATTATAATGGAGAAGCTAAACTTATCACTAATTTAATACAAAATGAATGGCAGAAGTTTAGTGAATTATCGGACTTGGACTGTTTATTTGAATACCCATTTAAATGCACATTTAGGAAGGGTAGGAACCTTAAGAATTATTTTGAGACTAAGGGGAGGGGGCTAACAACTAGGAAGGGTAAAATAGGCACTTTTAAATGTGGAAATTGCTCACAATGCCCTTACATTTATGCTAGGGACACAGTATACATACAGAGCAGGGACATATTGATAAGGAGCTCAAATTTTGCTAATTGTCAAACAAGTGGAATAGTGTACTTGAGTCTGTGTAAAAAATGTGATGCTTTTTATGTGGGCAAATCTGAACGGAAGCTAAAAAATCGTATATATGAGCACAATTATGATATTAGAACTTGTAGTAATAATAATGCCTTGTCTAGACATAAAGGGAAATGTGTTGATGCAATGTTTTGTTTTTATGTCTTGGAAGCTGTGAACAAAGATATAAGAGGGGGGCCTTGGGAGGACACTATTGAATATAAAGAACTGTTATGGCAGTTACAATTGGAGTCATATAATCCACCTGGCTTGAATAATATTGTCTCCTTGGCCCCAGTTCTCAAATTGAGGGCAGCAAAATTGTGATTATAGTGTTTCTTTTATGAATGTGGCCAGAATAATAAAGTGCCTTTTCCCTTTCCTCTCTTGTTTTTCTATGTGGGGTTTATTCAGTCAAAGTTTCTTCGCTTGCTGTTATTTTGATTTTTGTATTATATGTTACGTCTTATTATATACTTTTTTAGTATAAGTTGGCTTAGAAGTTTATTCGAAATGGTTGTAGTTGTTATTACAGACTTAGGATTTAAAAAATATAGGCATTATTTAATGTACCCTATTTTGAACACTAGAGGGGGTAGAGAATTGGGAGATGTGTTTAATATTAAGTAGATTTTTTATGAATGTGTTTTTAATGAAATGTTTTTTGCAGCTAGAAAGGTATTTAATTGTTAAAGTGTTTTAATATGAATGTTTTTATATGTGTTATGCATTATGTATTGAAATTATGTTTGTGCTTTACAGTATTTAAGAAGTTTAAGGCTATTTGTATGTGAGGTTAGAAGGATGTATCTGAAGTTGTATAAAATGTGCTGGAGTTAATTTATTTTAATTAACTTATTTTAATTGTTTAATTGTTTAATGGGATTTATTAGGTATGTATATAAGTAGACAGGTTTGTTGGGAGGAGAATGTATTGCATCTGATGAAGTGTTGCAAACGAAAACGCAGGTGTGTAGACATAGCGTTAGTGCTTGTGACATTTGAATTCTAACTGTTGGTTGCCCTGTCGTGTTTTTTGTGAATAAAGCCGATTTTCCAGCAAGGACTGAGCAGTCTTCCTCTACTGGTGCATCTTTTGTTTTGGGAGTTGTGATGTTGTCACGGGGGCAACTAGCTCAAACACAGCAAAAAGTATGGCATGATCAAACAGAGGCAATAGAAGAATATACTACAGGACAAAAGATAATGGTGTTTATTCCTGTTCTGCAAAATAAACATTGGCAGCATGGGAAGAACCTTTCAGTATTACAAGGAACATAATTGACGTTAATTATGTTCTGTAGTTGTCAGGCAGGAGATACAAGTGGGTGTCCTACTGTTTAATGAAGATGTCCGCTGCATCCTGACATCCCAACAATGGCTTCAATGTATTTTTTTTTATGTTTCTGTATTTTTAAGCACCCCTAGAGAAGGTGGAAGACAATCTTGTACGCAGTCAGTAACTCTGTGTTCTTTTCTTTGCTTAGTAGAGGGAAGAACATGAGGCAGTAAGTTTTTATTTATTCAGCCACCAGACTTATTTCTGGGTAATGCAGGATTTGCTATATGAACGCTCATTGCTATGGTCAATCAGTGTGAACATTTCTGAATAAAATTGAGATTCCATTGGATAAATATATAACTGCAACAGTATGTTCCAATTTTTTACTTAGTAATTTACAAGTAAATTTAGAATATACAGTACATAGTCTAGTTTGAATTACAATTCAGTACCAACAGTACTTGAAAGCAAGGCTCAAATATATTAATTCACACATAAGCATAAGTAATTCCATTGCAACGCTTATTACTGCCTTCGACTTGCAGCTCAAAGAATAATTGAGTTGTAAGCATATGTCAATTTACCTCACCCCGTACCAACAATATCTCCTTCACAATTTTCTTCATTACTTTCCCTGACAATGATGTCATGCTGACTAACCCACAGTTTCTTGAATAATTTTTGGCTGCCTGCTTTATGGCTATCAAAACAGAACAAAATCATGTTTTTCAGTTTCTAAGCCAAGTGGTGTTTTACGCATGGTCGATATCACCTTACTAGGTTAATTATAAAACTGAATCTCCATTTACCATCAGTATTTCTCTCATCAGTATCAGTTATGCATCACTGAAATATTCAAGTTTATCTAGTCACATGCACAGGCACACACATATTATGAAACTGACTAGGCAACTGTATTGAACCCTGATGCAATTATTCATTTTAAGCATATCCAGTCCACAGAAATGCTACTAATTCTAAGTCTGCTGTATTTATTCCTTCCCTCTGAGTGGAACTCAGTGAGCCTAATGTAGATTGTTTGCACACTTTATTTACTTTTTCTTCCTCTTCTATCTATATATTTTGTAACTAAACTGCTTTCTAAATAATTTATCCTACATTTGCTGTAGACAATGTAATGATGTAAGGTATTGTCAGTTATGCCAGGAAACATAGGACAGTGGATGTGTAACATATGTCAGCACAGCTAGTTGGAATTTTGTAAAGATTTGTAGAGATGCTTGTGTTGAAAAATGTATTTGTAAAGTTGCTTGTGTTAAAAATGTACTAACAGTGTGCCCTGCTGATTAGAAAAAGAAATGTACATGCATTATTGCAACTGTTTAAATGTATATGTTTTAACAGAGGATACTGGAAGAGAATAGGTTAATCTCAAACTTTAAAAATAGTAAGAAATTAAATTACTGGGCTTAGGCCATAACTATTTTATCTCACAGTTTTGAATGAAACCAGAGATGCAATGTCTGTAAGAAGTATGGTTTAGTTGTTCCTGTAGAAAGAGTGGAAGTGTTTTATGTTTTTTTCACTTCCAGGAGCTGCAGCAGAAATTAGCAAGGGTCTGTGTGTGTATTATTAACACAAAGGTGCTAAATCCTGGCAGTTTCTAGCAATGTGGGGGGTTGCATGGGAATAAGAAGTCAGATGACCAGATATATGTGATATAATTCTGAAATCCATCACTAAAATAATGTTTTAATACTAGGTGAGACTTAAATGTCAGACCTCTCTGTTTTTGGAACCTGACATTAAAGGATTACTAATCTACTTCATCTTGCCTTGATCTAGTAAGTGACTAGGGGATAATAATTATTTACATCAGTCAGGAAAATATAGTGAGATTAGTTAAGCACTGTTTTTCTATATCTGTGTGAATCTATTAATCTGTGTTATTTTAATATTTCCTGTGGTTGAAACTCTGGTGTTTATTATAAATAGATATTTAGAATTTTCATGTTCTTTATTATTTATTATTAAATATATTTAAACTTTTCATTGGGCTGGTCCTATAGAGAATATTTTAACCTTTGAGATTTCTCATATCTGTTTGGTGACCCTGTGGCCATTCCTGAAAGCTTTACTGCATTGGTCAAACTACCATTCATATTAATATTAATTTCACTCAGTCTAATTGGGTACCCTTGTAAGAGCCTTAGAGTAGCTGGCTTGGGAGTGTCTGGTGGCAGTAACTACCTTATAGTCTGGGAAGAAGGGGGCATAGCTAGTAAACCTGTGCCAGCCTTTCTCAGGAGTGTGTGTGTGTGTGTGTGTGTGTGTGTGTGTGTGTGTGTGTGTGTGTGTGTGTGTGTGTGTGTGCGTGTGTGCGTGTGTGTGTGTGTGTGTGTGTGTGTGTGTGTGTGTGTGTGTGTGTGTGTGTGTGTGTGTGCAAATCAAATCTCAAAGAGTGTGTGTCAGGTACTTGGTGCAGGGACAAGAAGCACTGGTTTCACAGAGCAGGTGCTGGAGGACTTTTCTTGGACACTCGGCTGAGGACTTAACTCAACAGCAGTGCCAGTGCGGAGCCTTACTATAGACCTGGGGAGAGACAGCAAGAGAAACCCAGACCCCAGGCTGAGTGTGTTCTCTATGTTCTCTTAAGGGAAATTGTACTTGATACAGAGAGCTGAATCTGGAATTAAAGGGTGTATCCATTTTTGTTCCAAGTGAATGTCCCTCTACAGTCTCAGTGGTGAGGATTCCTTGACTACTGGCCCAGAGATTGGTCATTACAGACAACATTACAAAAATTGAATTTCAGTGTGCCATTTGCTTATTTTTATTCACTGACAATTGTCTCAGGCTTGCTTCAGAGCTGCAGAGAAAAGAGGAAACAGTCACACAGTAGAAGGCCAAAGATCGCAACTGACTTCTTATTCTTAAAGTGACCTACCTTATTAAGAGATCATAGGATCATAGGAGGTTACTAGGCTATTGACCCTGGGGCCCTTACAAACCTAGCCAAGAGTTTATCCCCAAAAAAGAAACCTCAGTCAGCACCTGTCACCCCTGTCAATGGAGGACACAGGTGGAACCTCTGGGACAAATATGTGGTTTCCCATCTACTCATTAAGGTTGCACTTGAAGAGGGACAGTGAGGTACTCTGTTTGACATGATGCATGGGAAGTCTATTCCAGAGACAGGGCAGCCTATGGGAGACAAACCTGTCTCTCCAGCAGGTTTTGTTGATGTTGCATATTAGATTTAGGCCTTTCAGATGGGTAATGCGCAAGGGGTTAGACTTACAGGGTTCAATATTTCCTTGTAGGTGAGACACAGATCACCTTTGAGCAATCTGTACGATATTGAGTAGAGTGATAGTGATTTGAGCCTGTCCACATAGGACAGGTATTGAAGGCCATGGATTCTCTTTGTGAGGTATTTCTGTGGCCTTTCCAGTTGGTGCAGGTGTTTGGAGAGGTACATACCAAACGGGGCATTATACTGAATTATTGACCTAATGAGGGAGGAGTGCAGAGAGGTAATAACCTCCTGTTTTCTGGATGCAATCCTTTTACTTATGAGATGAACCAAGTAAAAGGCTTTTTTGACCACTGCCGCTATGTGATGGTTGAATGTGAGATTGTTGTCAACCTGAGTACCCAGGTCTCTCACCATAGGTTGTCTGCTTAGGGGGTTGCCAGTGATGTGGTAATCCGTTGGGGCAGTTGTTTTTGTCAAATGGTAAGATAATATTTTTTTTGTATTTAACTTAAGGCCATGACTTTGGCACCAGTCATCTGTTGCTGTGACACCCTCTTGAAGTATGGTAACATCATCTGGGGAGTCAATGACAGCACCCAACTTACAGTCATCTGCAAATTTGGTCAGCCTCAGACGCTTTGTCTTTGCCTGGACTTCTGAGAAGTAGATGTCAAACAGTATGGATCCCAGGACAGATCCCTGGGGAACACCACTAGTGACAGGTCTGCTGTCAGAGGTGGAGGCACCTATGTGGAACTTCTGGGTCCTATTGGTGAGCCAGCTGACCACCTACCTGATGAGATAGTAATGTACGCCAAGTAATGTTAGCTTTTTGATGATGCCTGAGTTGGGGGATTGTGTCAAAGGCCTTGGTCAAATTAAGGTAAGCTGTATGTACTGCCTTTCCCTCATCCAGGGCCTTGGTGACAGTCTCAAAGAAGTTAACCAGGTTCAATAGGCAAGATCTGTCCTTGATGAATTCAAACTGGGTGGGGTCAAGTGCTTGGAGATTGCCTATGTCCTTGTTTATGAGATCCATAATAACACGCTCCATGGATTTACAGATCAGACTTGTCAAGCTAATAGGGTGATAGCTTCCAGCATCAGTGTTGGCCCCACCTTTGTGCAAAGCTAGTTCCTGCTGCAGATGGTGCAGAATACAGCCTGGGATACTATCAGGTCCCATGGAAGCTGTGTTCTTTGCCCTGGATAGGGTCTTTAACACTTGATCTATGGAGATGTGAGGTGTGGGACAAGTATCGGATGTTGAATGGGCCTTTGTGGGGAGATGGGGGTGAAGTTTGCACTGAACCTATCTGCTAGCAGGTTGGCTAAGTCAACAGTATCAGTGTAAGTGGTACTGTTAAGTACTAATTCAGAACAAACCTGGGCTTTGCCATGGAGGTTCCTGAGATAACTGAAGAAGGCTTTGTGGTTTCCCTCTGTTTCAGAAGCTAGTTTCAATTCATAATTGGCTATGGAGGTTTTCACTAGTGATCTAATTTGCTTGGTGAGGCTGAGGGGGGAGTTTTTCCAATTTGGAATTTGTTCCTTTTTACCCTTGGACAACAGTTTCGTCCTTTTGTTGTAAAGCCTGTTGATAGAGGATATCCACCAGGCAGGTTTGTATTTCATTGAGGAGCAGGTTTTAGTTCTGTTGGGTATGGATCATCAAAGGAAAATGCTGCAGCACTGCATGTGTAAATTGCCATATTCACACACATAAATAGTCTTTTTAGCTTTTCTACATAGATTACTGCAGATAATTGAATCATCTGTATGAACAAAATAAGGCATTCTATAACATTTCAATGCATAACATTTTTTCCCAAAATCTAGGAAAATTATATTTGCATGCATAACATCTGGACTATGTTTATTATGCAAGTGCAATGATTACTTTCTGTGATAGGAACTGTGACAGGTGCCTGCATGTTTGATATTATATACCATTCATGGAGCCATGGCTGACTGGCAATCAAGATGGACTCCTGAATCGGGACTCCTGAATGCCTGGGCAAATGTAATATTAAATTTAGTACCAAAACCACCCAAGAACTTGGTAAATCTGTAATACAATGTCAAGTTGAGGGGAAGAAAATGCTTTGTTACTGGAGTGCCATGTCAGAGGACAGAATTTTTATTCTCTTCAACCAGCTGTCACTAGTGACATCGGAAATGGCAGGCCTATCATTCCTTGGCCATGCGGTGGCAAAAAAAGATGGCAAGACCATGTTCAGAGGGCACTGGAGGGAATTAGTTGAGTTCACAAATGAAGATAGATTTTATGGCACTACAAAAGGAGACATAAGACTTAAATGAGAGATGGAGGAATCACATTTGAAGCTGGATGATTTAAACAGCTGCTCCAGATGTGTCAGTGTCCACATTAAATGACTACCAAAAACAATCAAGCATAGGGGTTCATGCTCCTTTTTTGAATATTTATTTGAATCAGTGGTGTAACTTCCTGCTTACCTGAATTCTGCTATTGAATGAGTCAACAAGGCTGGAGCTGTGAGAAACAGGAGTTCATCTCCAAGGCATGTGCTACTGGGTATGCAGTCAACCAGAACAAGAGAAAGGCTGATATAGTGGACTCATAAAACAAAAATAATAAAGTGGGTTAGTGTGTTCTGTTTTTGTAACTAATTATTTTCAAGCATTATTTAAACTGTGACAGAAAATGAGAAGTGAGCGAAATAATCTCTGTTAATTGGGTTATGATGTCTCACTGATTTTTCCATCTGTGCCAGTTGTTGCTAAGGGAAGAAAGTCAGACTTGCTGAAATCTTCTCAAGAAGAGAGGGATATGTAGCAGTCAGTGGACAGACAAATACACCAGTTAGTGGAATGTAACACAGATGATGATAACTGGTAGTCAGATAAAGAAAAGGAGTGGGCATTTGTAAGGAAAAAATCCAGTGCTCCTTACCTAGTTGCAAAGTGCTTGTCACTCACAAAAAAGACAGCATGTCAGTACACCAACCTGCCCTAAACCCGAGGTATGGCAAACTCCAGAAGACAGCACAACAGGCACACTCAAGGGGGTTCGACATTAGGATACTCAAGACTATCCACTGCATTCAAGAGAGGGCAAGGCTCGGGATGGGGAAACAGTAAACACTGACGTAGATCAGACTGTAAAGGGCAGAGACACTGGTAGAACAGGCAAGCAGGATTCCATCCGTGGGACAGAGTGTCGCCCTTGCTGCTAGAGGAAAGTGAACTTTACAAGACCTCTAGACAAATTGAAGTCTCTGAACAGTAAAACTTTGTCAGAGATATTTTCAGGGTCTTCAGGCATCACTGATAAGCACAGCAGGACTGCAAAGGGACTGGCTAGCTTAAGTAAAAGTGACACAGCAGACTGAACAGAGGGTAACCTAAATGATCACCTGCAATGATTGGACCCACATTTATATTCTTTGGGACAATTCTGATCCATAGAACAAAGCACTGAAACCACTTAACTTTGCTCTTCATAGCATCAAATGTAGACTGATTTTCAAATATTAAGACTCAAGTGTATATTATCTTTTGCAGTTAAGTGCATAAAATAGCTATACTAATGTATTTTCTCTCCACTTGCAGCCTTGCAGAGACTATGTCACAGTGTCTAGGTGAGACTTGCATATAGATATGTGTTAATGGGTGTTTCCTTAATGGCAATAGTTAATATCAGACTTCTGTATAAATATTTTAGCATGTAGTTCACACTTCCAGTTTTGCTTGGCAGCGTTGAAAGCTTCTTTCCTCTTTTGTTTTTGTTTAGATATATCTTTCAGTCAGATGGAGGGGCTTATGTATGTCAAAACTCTTCATTATGTGGTGTTTTTTTATAATATTCTGTCTCTTCTGTGTATCCATCCCACTGACTGCTATGGAGTGAAGAGTACAGGAGACAAGACATTTTGGCATATAATTATAAGGTTGTATAAGGGGCAGACTCTAAAATCCCTTCACTACTCTGTACTCTTGCCATTGAAAGACATGTGTGCACCATTTAGGTGACAGATTCAATGAGGTCTGAGTCTTACTGCCCAGGTCATTTGGTGACTGCAGGACGTGCACCTTAAGTGTCCATGTTCTTGGTGAACAGCCTCCGAAGATCTCATTTCTGGTTGGTATCTAGCATACAAAGGGATTACATATACCTCAGTCCAGATGTTATATCTGGCTTCTAATGAGGAGGAGGTTTGCTCAGCAGGATAACAGGATATGGCCAAACAATGCTTGGTATAACTCATAACAACAACATCAAGAGATAGGCTTAGTTTTCTGTGTTGGAATGTGGGAAGGGTGGCCTATTACACAAATGAGAGTCTTTCTGAGAATCAAGAGAGGACTTGCCTCAGTGGTGTGTCTCCAAGAGAGTAAGATGAAAGTCAGAGATGTAAATAAGTTACAAGTGAAGGATAATAATGTAGTAAATGCAGATCATAAACCAGGGGAGAGGAGGGGGAGAAGCAGCTGTTCTGTTCAGTAATAAAGTATCAGTTATGATAATAAGCATTCCCAGCAGTGGAATACATCATCGGTATAATAAATGGAGAGCACTGAGTAATAGGAAACTTGTATGCCCCAAATAAAGATGATGACAAGCTTTTGTAGAATTTTATGTCAAGTTGGGATGAAGTGGGTAGTAGAGTCATGTCTAGTGTTTTGATGGGTGATTTCAATCTGGTACTAGACGATAGTTTATATTGGCAACAGGAACCTCATAAAAGAAGTCAAGCCATTCTTAAAAACTGGATGATTCACTGAGAATGGATAAATATCTGGAGGGAATTTCCTCCTTATATTTGTACACCCACGTTCTCATGTGATCTGAAGAAGCAGGGTAGCAGAATTGACTTTATACTAATCTCCATATCACTGAGTCTTAGAACTCGTAACTCCCTCATTCATGAGACAGAGCTGATCATGCCCTGGTGTCAGTGAGAAGGTTCACAGGAACAGAGAGCCATGCACTCAGTGTATGGTGCTGGTCACAGTAAAGATAGAACAACTTTAAATAAAGGATCTCGTTAAACAGCATTGGAATGGTTGTACTAGAGAAACACAACTACTGATATCACCATGAGAAGAACATGGTGGGATGGCTGCAAGGCAGCTCTTAGGGATGATTGGATGGAATTTCAGGGCCATAAGAAGAAAACCAAGCAGGATAAAATGCAGGGACTTGTTAGAGAATTATGCATTGTGTAGGATAGACTTATCAATGAAGAGATAAAAATAGGGAGGATTAGGATACTTGAAACATTACAAGCAGAAGTCAAACTTGCCTGACAAGGACAGTACTGATGGTTGCATAGGGAGGACAACAAATATTTGGTGTGATTTTTCAAACAACATTGCCCAAAGAGAGACATCCTAAAAGTGAAAGATAAGGATGGGGAGTAAATAACAGGGAATGAACAGATAAGAGAGGCTTTCAGACTAATTTTTGGAAATATCTATAGATTTATTTATTTATTTGTCTTTTGTTAACTGGGTTAGTCCACTGGGCTGGTGGCCCATTTTCAGTGGAGACCCAAGGAGAAAAGCTTGACATAAAAGAAAAAGTACACAGTTTCAAATTAGCAAATACATACATTTTAGGCATAAAAGAAGTCGAGTACAAGGAAACATGATGCTATACAAGTGAAAACCCTCAAAATTCCATTAATATTGTTAGACCAAGTTAGCAGAGGGAGAGAAACAGTAAGTAGTAGAAGGGAATGAGGTTGAGGGAAGGGTAGAAAAGTGTAGGGGGGGGGTCAAGAGAGTATAGTGAGAAAGAGTTAAGCAGTAGTGGAAGTGGGGATGGGAAGACTAATAGCAGTGAAAGAGATAAAATAAGGTTTAAGTAGAGAAAGGCTCAAAAATACTAATGAGGGATCCTCATTAGTGGAATGGCAGATCCTCAGTTGAAAATGGGGGAGGAGAAAGGCGAATTTTCAGCAGCAGAATAAGGTGTAAGGAAATGTATTAGTCATCAGAAAGTGATAAGAGAGAGAAGACTGAACAAAGCACCTGGTCCTGATGGCTTCCCACCAGAGCTGTATAAGTGTGTGTGTGTGTGTGTGGGGGGGGGGGACTGATCTTATTTCTGTATTTGTTCAACTATATAATATCCCCAATTTTTTTCTGTAATAGGGACCCCCATCTCAATCAAACAATAATTACTCTGACTCTGATAACTAAGAAGGGCCTGCCTAACTTGGATGACTTTAGGTCAATACCCTTAATTAATCTGGATACAAAAAAGTTTTGCAAAAGAACTGGCAGCATGACTTGACATCTTGCTCCCATTGCTTGTGCAACCTGGCCAGAATGGCTTTGTAAAGAGAAGATCCATAACTGACAACTGGTGGGAACTGGAAAACGTTCTTCAAAGGTATCCTGTCCTTTTTGACATAGGTTAAGCTTTTGACTCAGTGAGTTGGAACTTCCTTTACATTCCACTAGAGAAAACAGGTTTTGGCACAATTTTTGCTAACTGTTTTAAACAATTATACTCCACTCCAACACTTATAATTTTGGTAAATGAACAGATACGACTTGTGGGACAGATAGAGAATGGCACTTGGCAGGGTTGTCCCCTTTCACTTGGACTATTAATGATGGAGGAGTTAGCCAACTCATTACATTCCTATCTTACGATGAAGAGGAATGGGTTGGGGCTTTACAGTTTCCTCTCTCTTTTTGCAGTTGACTTTCTCCTGTTAAGGTCAGACCTGCCAACTATTCTGGATGGGGTACTGGAGATTTTCCAGAAATTTGGGGAAGTGTCCGGGATGAAGTCCAAACTAATTAAATGTGGAAGAGCAGAATATAAACTCCCCAGTTCAAGTTGCGATAACAGCACCAAAATATTCAGGCTTAAAACTCTTGTCAGACTTTAAGGGACTCAATGGAAATGATTACTTCGAACCTTGAGATGGGGATCCCTATTACTGAACAAAGCACCTGGTCCTGATGGCTTCCCATGTAAAACTCAAATAAAATTACCTCCTGAAATTAAGCAATTTTTAGTACCACTATTGGCAAAATTTGAGCTATACAGATGATGCAAATGAATCCCCACTGAGTGGCTGGTCGACCTTGAAAAACTGTGTGTAAAATTCAGGAAACTGTCATGAGGAAAAGGCCCAACAAATATTATATGGGTTCACCCAAAACTACAATTCGTGCTATCTAAAAGTTCAGTACAGCAGTCCAATAAAGGTAGACTAGGGTGAGGACATCTACAGCATACATAGGATAGTTCATCCTTCAAAAAATTGAGGAATTGAAGAAAGAGTTCTCACTGGGGGTACAAGTATGGTGTACATATATACAATTGCAGGGGAGTTGGGTAACTTAAGTGAAAAAGGAGAAAACCATGCAGAAGTTGATTCCATGGTCACAGTTGTTTAGAATATAAAAGGGGAAACCTGGCACAATATATAGCGATATGTTGGAAGATACAGCCAAGGCAATTAAGCAGCAATTTAAGGGATGATGGAGGAAGAAGAAAGGTCTAACCTTCACAAAACAGGAATGGCAACAGCCTGGCATACTACTAAACAAATGCCCAAATATACGGACCACTCCTTTACGAATGGCATCTTATCCTATTAAGGCAGTACAAAGTGGGATCTAAGCATACTAATGAATGCGACAGATTTCACTCCCCTGAAGCAGTAAACCTTCACATGTTTTGGGATTGTTCAGTTATGAAAGGTAATTGGGAGTAGCTATTACAACTAAAAGGGGAGGCCTGTGTTGTGTTCCGGCTTTTCTGTATAGAAGACACTCATATTAAAATTCTTAGAGTCTGTTACATAGGGTATCAGCAAGTATTGTTAATCTGATTTGTGTGAAGGAATGGAAATCTAAAAAGTGATTAGGTCATCTATGCATGAGTGTATTATTAGGCTGCACTAGTTTAGATTAAAAGGAAATTTAGAGAAATCGCTGAGCATGTATGTATTGTAAATATTGTAAAGTTTGTTTTGTGATATTTCATTTTCTTCCTAGAATTTCTAAGCTATGTTTGATTATTAATTACTGCTTTGCATTCCAATTTCTTGTTACTGAATCTGTTTTTGTTTTATGCTATTATTAGTAATATAATGCAGTTAAAAAATATATATATATATTGCTTGGAAATGTATGTATTTATTTATATGATGTGTTTACCAGCAATCCGACTGGGTCAGAAAGTGACCAATTTTCAGCTGAGGCCTGGAGGGAAAAGCTCTACAATCACAATCTTTCAAAAAATCAAGTACAGATATTTTAAATCAGAAAGTATTATGTTACATTACAAAATATCAATTACAAATATTTTAAATCAAAGTATCATGTTACACTACAAAACATAAGAGTGAAAAAAATCTAACAAAAAAAACATAGAACATATGTTTCACAGTAGAGTGCAATGAAAAATAACATGAGTTGGAGAAAATAGGTATGGAAAAACTAATAGATTAGCATGTGATAAATGAGACCTGAGACAATTCTAATAAGATTTTAAAGAGATATTAGAGATTACATGATTAGAGACAGTGAGGTGAAATTGAGTGATGTCTTAGTATGAGAGATGATATTCATATTATGGTTATAGAAGAAGAAAGATGGAGAGAAGGAGATTATAAGAAAAGTGCAGGGTAGAGTGTCTTCAGGTATCTTAGGTGAGTAGGGAGGAAAGAGGAAGAGAAAAGGTCTGCAGAGATTAAGTGAATAGGGTAAGGTAGCGGGAAAACATAAAAAGAGGAGTAAAGTAGGTGGCTGAAGAGGGTTGTGAAGTGTGATTTAGGTTGAAGGGGGTGAATGAAGTATAGTGAGTAAGTTCAGCCAGAACTGGCATAGGAACAGGTCCAAGATTTTGCAAGGTATTCTTTCACGGAGCATTTAAAGGTGGATAGGTTAAAAATAGTTCTGGTAATTAGAGGTAAGGAATTCCATTTTTTTGCTACTGAGTATGAGTATAGGCTTTGTCCAGGGGATTTATTTGGTTTATTTATGGTGAGAAGTTAAATGTCTTCTGATCTAATAGTTATTTTTGGAAAATAGATGTTGATTAAAGGAATAAGAGCTGGGCAGGGTAATGGTCTGTGTGTAATTTTATGTATTGTTATAAGTTGAATGCAGGAAAGGTGGAAGGGGAGTTCCAGACAGCTAGCGGTACATAAAGCTTTACGGTGATGGGTAAAGGAAGATGAACTGGTAGCAAACTTGACAATTTTGTTGTAGCAGCTATCAAGTTTGTTTTTTATGCACAATTGTTTAAAATTGGTGCTTCATAGGATAGGGAGGGCAGAAGGTACGTTTTGGCTAGAGTAATTTTATTTGATGTACTCAGAAAATGTCTATTTCTGTATAACATTGTTGCCTAGGTTTTGATGGGTTTTCTTGATATTATTTTGGATGTGGATGTCAAATTTAAGATTATCATCTATTATGATAATAGTTTGGTATCGTGGACTAAGTCAATTTTAGTACCATTTGCTGAAAATATTTTGAAAGATGCTTTGTTAGTGGTGTGAGTTTTTAGGGTAAAGAGGAGTTTGTTTTTTTAAGGGTTTTTGCCCTTCTGAAAAAATTACATTTGCTAAATTAGTCATATTTCCTATAACCACAGAGAAGATGCAAAAATGCAGATAACTTTCTTAACTTTCTATAGATCATGGAGTGTGTCTCAAGCTATCTTTTTGTGGTGTTAAAAGCTACAGGAAAACTGAAGCTGTTTAAAGTGCAGTCAACTGACGTCACATTGCATATGATGGATTTGAGCAGGCTTACAAAACTTGATTGTTGCTGTTTGAAAAATCAGACTCCAACTCAAATATGTGTAAAAGTATAATATGATAGTTGCCAAGATTAACCTATAAATACTGAATCTAAAACAAACTGCACTCATTCTAGGACAAAATGTGAAAGTAGCTATCTGAAACTTGTTGTGATTTTATATATACTTAGTTGTAGTAATTCATTTTATCGTTACACTGTTGCATTTTAAATAGGAGATTGCTGCTTATTAATTGTGTGTGGGCAATATGATTGGTGAATGTTAGGTATGGGAGGGACCTTGTATGATTTTAAAATGAATATTTTGGTACTCACTTTTGTCTGAAGAAGTCCGGTCATCAGACTGGACGAAAAGAACTTTACTTTGTATTGGCTATTTATTTTATGTTATTTTATTAAACAGTCGAGTGGAGTGATTTCAGTATTTCCTTTGGACTTCTTTTTTATTGTTTGTTTCAGTGTTAAGAGTTTATTGACCTTCCTTGACAGAACCAGGTTTGGATTAATCTTCTCCATCAATCAGTGTGTGGCAGGACACCTGGAAGATCTCATGCTTAGTGGCATCCATGTACCAGTTCTGATGGATGTCATAATGTAAAGTACCAGATACACAGGTAAGCTCACTCTTTAGTCCACCAACTTGCCCACTAAGAAGTACTTTATTGCAAATCACGTACAATGAAGATTTGTTAGCTACACTGTTGATGAGTAATACTTGCCTGAGCAAAGGGGATTCCAATACCAAGACTGGGTAGAAGAAACAGAAACACATACCCGGAATGTGCAATTGAATCTTTCCATAGATAAACAGAAACAGCTAAAATTCACATTTTATAGCTAATATTGAAAAGCTACCTTAATGGGTCCAGTGGTTGGGTTGAATCCTAAGCAGCAAACCACCAGAGCTGAGGGAGCTAAAGATCATACAAAAACAAAGCTGAGATGGCTGAACCCAGTCTTACAAAAGGGTTCAAGTCCTAACTGAATACTTGAGGCAATAATGTCTAGTGAAGGTATGCAGTAAAGATCAAGAGGTTGTGACACAGATGTTTACAGTGGAGACATTCCTAATGCAGACATAGGTGGCACTCACTGCACTAGTGGTGGGGGTTTTGACTACTCCATTAGCTACCCGATAGCTATGGATGTGCACTGTCCTACTATCTTTATAGCCAGCCTGGTGGAAATGGGCATCCTGGGACATTGTAGTAATTGTTTCATGTTTACTGACAACCACTTTATTCCTAAGCAGACTGACACAATATGTGAGAGATGTAATTATGTTGTCTTTGGAGGCAAACCTCTAACATATAGATACTGATATCTCTAAACTGGTTACCAGTAATACGCATACTACACTACTATGGGTCAGACACATAAACTCACATACTGCTAAATGCAATCTATCCAAACCTGAAAGGGCTCCTATATGTTGCCTTCAGCACCCTCCCAAACACTCTCCAAAGACAACGTTCCCCATGACACATATAACCACATCTCACAATGTCTCAGCCAGTAAGCCCTTAAGGCAAACTACCACACGACCCAATATATTTGTCATTGGAGACTCTGTTGTGAGACACACTGATGCCCCCCTCACCAGGCTGAGCAAGGTGACAATAATGGCCAGTTGCCTATCAGGGGCAAGGATCCACCAGATCACACATGCAGTCAGGCACTGAACCACAAATACCAGTACAGCTCTGTCCTAGTCCATGTGAGTGTTAATGTCCTGAGACATACCACCCTAGACTATATGAAGAGAGGCATGATAGAGCTTTCAGACTGTGTGTCCCAGGCAGGTATAAGCCTAGACCTGAGCAGCATTCTACCTTCTCCTAGGATGATACCACAATGTAAACAGAAGATGATTGACTTTAACAATTGCATTAGTTACTGGTGCCATTCTAAGGGGATCCAATATTTGTCAAATTGGGAGGACATGATTGGCAGACCACACTGCTTTGCCAGGGATGTTCTGCACCTTACCCTACTAGGCTTTTGGATATTGGCCAAAACATTATCCACATCTATAGTGCCTTTTTATGTAATGCCAGTCTAATAAAACCTTCCAGCATTGTAAACTTTACACAAGATAAACTAAAGGTGTTAATGCTTAGTGCTAAGAGTCACAACAAGACGGTCCACTCCCTGGAAATGCTTCTCACCCTGGAGAGTGTTAACATCTGTGCAGTTACTGAGATGTGGTTTAAAGCCGCAGAAGACACCCCTGCAGTACAAGGCTATATTGCCTTCGACACATTTAACAACTCAAAAGTATGTGAGACTTGTGTCCAAAATGTTCAACCAAACAAAAAAAACACCAGTGTTTTAAGGTCAATGAAGGTCACAGGACTCTGGTCACAAAATGCAATAAAAAGAACACTCTGTTTAGCATATAAAAATTTATTTCTCCATTTTCATCTAGACAGACTTCATCAGAAAACTAACCATGCTTTCAACCACACTTCTCTTATACACTCTCCAATAAAACAAACAATTAGCTCACTAACTTTTATTTTAACAAATTTAAAAAGGTTTTCCAGTTTATTTATTAACCCTAAGCCTTCTATTATCTAAAAAACATTTAACATTAATATACTCATTCAAACCTGGTGGCTTGTCAGCTCCCAGTTTTATTTGCCATAATGTCTCTTTTTTGCTCGAGATTATTCTTAAAATTACCACCTCTCTGATTTGGGACACCCATCTCCAATATGGAAAATAAAAACTTTTTATATTTTTTACACACTAAAGTGTGCTTGAATAAAGCATTTTTTAGTGTCCTTAATCTTAATGCTGTACATATGTTCTCTGATCTGCTCCATACAGGTCTGGGTGGTCACCCCCACATAGAAGGCATCACACCCACTACATAGACTAATATAGACTACCCCTTTACTTCTACAACTAAAGTGACCAGGAACCTTAAAAGTGTACTCATGATGGTTTAACATAATACAAGGTCCTTCCAAGATAAACCTACAAAAATTGCAGTGTCCACATTTATTCATCCTTTCTAATTTATTAGTATATAACCCCCCAGCTGGAATATGGGTTTTATCCTTAGAAAGTAAACCTTTCAAGTTATGTGAGTTACGATAAACAAAATTCAGTTTAAGCCATATAACCTTGATAAGTTCTCCATTACCTTCCAAAATTTTCCAGTTACGTTCAACTATATTTCTAATGTCAAAACTATGCACTGTCATATCCAAGGTACATATAACTCCCAAAGTATCTCTTTTATGAACAATCTGGTTATTATTTCCTGAAAAAACATTACAGTTTAAAGGGACCTTTAAAATAGGGGGATACCTTGTATATCTTTTGCTCAAAATTTCATTATTCACATTCTCAAGGTACCCTTTATCATAGCATCTGTTGACAAATAAACTGGTAATAAAATCAAATTCCTGTTTAACCGAGGTGTCATCTGAGGTCATATGACTAGCCCGTATATACTGCCCCTTTGGAATATTCTTTTTAATATGATTGGGATGATTTTATTATGATGTAAATACCCATTAGTGAATGTCTCTTTTCTAAATATCACACTATCAAAAACTCTGCCTTCCCCATTCCATTTTAAACAAACGTCCAGGAAACTGACTTCCTGACCACAATCCCTCTTTACCAATTTAATATAATTAGATCTATCATTCAAACAATTAATAAACCTATCCACATCCACTTTTGTACCATCTATTATAAAAAACAAGTCATCCACAAACCTAAAGAAACAGTGTATATGAAATAACTTTTTTATCTCCACCAATAGTGAATCAACAATCAAAACCACCCCCTCTGTAATAGAATTAGGCACTGAAAGCAAAGGTCTAAATGGTGGGTTTGACATATTCTTATGAGTTTTAGGAATGCCAAACACAACACCCACTCTAGGTTTTTTAATCACACAGAAATTGAATATATGAAAATCAATATCACCGTTCATTAATGCATCATACAAAACATTTCAATATATTTAAAACTGTCATAGATGTCTCTGACAGTCACATTTTTATATTCATCCTCATTTTCCAATAGTTTCATCATTCCCTGTTTGTACTGTTCAACAGTCATAATGCATGCACCCTGGAACACCTACTAGAGGTGCAAGTATCTTGGATCTGGTAGTCACAAATATGAGGGAATGTTGCACCCCTCCCTTTGTGTAATGCCCTCACGGGTCATATCAGATCACAAAGCAGTCAGTCTTGAAATAAATATAAATGCTGAACTCCAAGCAAACCTCTGAACCTTTAAGAGCTTTTCAAAGGCTAACTACATCCTATTAAGTGATTGCATAGCTAAATTCCTCTACCCTCAAACTCAGAGAACACTGTGGCCTATTTGGAAGTGTTTACAGAAACCCTGTACAAGCATGTAAATAACTACATAAAAACAGAAGTACCTAACCAATACAAACTCAGGACAAGCTCCAAAAACAACCCCCATTGGTGGACCCCCAGTATAAAGAGGTTACCCAACAGAAAGAAAGAATATATTGTTCAAAAATAGGAAGGACTACATCCAAAAGACAAAAAAAAAAAAAAAACTACCTCATCAGTCTCAAGAAGCAACTCGGGGGACTAATCAAGTCCACTAAAGCCAACTTGAAGGCAAAAATAACCTCCAGGCTAAGGATAACCATAAGAGATTTCTCAGTTATGCATGCATCCTTAAAGGGAACACCCACCAGTGTGCTATGCTGATAGCAAATGGGACATCCTTTACTGAACTGGAGGATATAGCCAATTTCTGGCTGATAAATTTAGCACCAGTTTCACTCCCTATCACTCCCATTTCCCCCTCCGGAAATACCCTTGTCAATGTCTATGAATACGATCATAAGTTACACTCAGTCCAGTGTTCCCAATTATCGCCATGGTTATAATAATAATAATAATAATCTAAGACTAGCATTCAGGATAAATGTAGATATTGCATCCTTGTGAGAGCTGACTGCTGCTCATCTGACATACAAGAGATACTTCTCTGGGTGTTACTGATTCTTGTAAAATGGGAAAGTGTGAAATCTTAAAAGTTTATTCTCTCTGTGTTAGGAACAAGTGTCTCCCCATTGTTCATAATTCAGCAGGAAAAGAAGTCCTATTCCCAATGTGGAATATACAATGCAGTTCACCATAAATTGTATTCAGGACCTACTTATGCTTATGCAAGTCTACAGGCATAATACTGGGAGTGCTAAAACTGAGCTCCAAGAATATATTTGTCAATATTAGTCCTTGTTAGTAATGTACAGATATTCAGTCATGCTAAATTCACCCACAGGTATAGCGCTGAGGGAATCAGACACATATCCAGAAATAATCTTGGAAAATCAGGGAAATGTTTAAAATATTAGTATTGTTAATGTTGATACATTTTCTGAACTTAAATAACTGACTGAGCAGTAGTGCATATGAGATTGTGATTTAAAGTGTCAGGACAGCAGTGTGCATGTATACAGCTACACTTGTGCTGTAACACTTCAACCATCATGCAAAGACACTGTTTATTTCAGTCCAGTGTTCTCCATTAACACAATACCCTCTACCATTTCTCCCCAACTATCAATAAAGAACAGGTCCTCACTGCATTCTCCAGAGTTAAGAACACTGCATCAGTGGGTCCTGAGAATTTCTGAAGATGTCTTCTAAATAACTTGAAACATGAACTGTCATGCTCACTATAATCTCTATTCAGTCACAGCCTCCAGACAGGCTTCACCCTGAAGGAATGCATAACTACAATGGTCATCCCTGTGCACAACCGTAGACCATCAACAGACCTAGGGAACTACAGACCCATAAGTTTGACTAGTCTTATATGCAAGTGCATGGAAAGAATTATCACGGACTTGATAAACAAACACAGGAAATCTTGAAACACTGCACTAATCCTAGTTCAGTTTCATCGGGGCAGGTTATGTCTACCAAACTTGGTGGCTGTCTTCAAGGATGTCACTAGTTCCACAGACGCAGGCAAAATGGTATATTCTGCCTATCTTGACCTGGCAAAGGCATATGACACAATACTTTATTCTGGTGTTATAAATAAACTCACAAATTTAGGTATAAATCCCTATGTCACCTGATGGATAGCCAAATGGCTTACAGAAAGAACGCATGAAGTTAGGGTGGGGAAATCCATCTCCACCGTGAGACCTGTTACTAGTGGTATCTCACAGGGCTTGGTACTGGGACCTTTCCTGTTTGGAATATACTTCTCTGAAGTCAAGACAAATGTAGAGGGCCTTTGGCTGACCAAATTTGCTGATGACTGCATGCTGTGTGCAATCACTGACTCTCTCAAAGATTTAGATATCCTCCAGGAGGATCTGACACAGATAGATAACTAGTGCCAAAATCATGACCTAAAACTCAGTGCAAAAAATGCTTATATATACCCTTTGGGAAGACAACCATCCCTTCTAATTACAACATTGATAATACTCTTCTAAGACTAGGAACTCAGACTGATAGTAACCTGAACTTTGATAACCGTGTCCATGGTAGTGAAAAAATCCTTCTAATTGGCACAACTTATAAGTAAGGGCATGGCATCCAGATCTGATGAGATCATAGTCCCAGTACACTCAGCCACCATTAAACTAATAATTGAGTACAATGCACCCTTCGGCATGTACCTGACCAGTCATTTGCAACAGCTGGAGTGGCCCCAGGGGGTCCTCACTAAAAGAATACAGGGTGTAAATAATATGTCCTACGTGGACTTCCTCAAAGTCCTGTCCCTGCACTTAGTCTCCTACAGACTACTAAGGGGTGATCTATATCTAACCTACAAGGGAACTTGGAGATGGTTCCCTAAACATGAGGTTCTGAAGAAGATCTTATGTTTAGAGATGGTTATTAGAAAAAGCATTTTCCACATAACAAGCTTCAATACCACTAAGCTAGCAGGCTCAGGCAGTAGACAGACAAACCTTTCTATCAGAAAATTCAGGAAGTGCAAAAAAGAGGAGCTCTTTAAAGAAGGAGAGAGATGCAGAACTTTAAGAACAGCTTAATCAGCTGGTGTTGGGCCATGTTGCTGAACTCCACAATGTCAATGTAGAAATAGCTCACATATGTATCTTGACTTTTTAATAACTGGGGACTAACTTGCAAAGTTGTCTGAGATAGATAATGATTATCTGCAAATTATCTGATTGGGTAAAACAGGGCAATTCTCCAAACAAATGAAAAAATGTTCATCTTGGAGGCATACACCAGGCAAGGAAAGGTTCATAGCCTCAGTAACCTCTGAGATCCCACAGCAATCCTGTCAGGATCAAGGATTCTAGATTAGGACTCAGGCCTGGAGGTGGAGTCAGTTGTCACCCAACCAAAGAGGACAAGCTTGGCTAAGCAGGTAGCATTTCCTGTACATACAGAATCCTGATTACCAGAAACCACACCTTTCTTATCCACCAATGGGCAATGAGAATGAGCTTTGGTTCTTTGTACTTGAGCTTTATTAAGTGGCATGGAATCAGCAGGACTGTACACATAAATCTCCCATGGGATTAGATAGAATGCATCTACCATTGCTATATGATCCTGTTATGCTAAGAGGGGGATCTCTACATTTTCATAGTTGAAAACAGGTTGTCCTGTGAACGGTCCAACTTCTGGAAAACACAAAGCAAGCATGCTCTGAGAATATACAACTCCAGAAAAGGACAGGAAGTGGGACTGACAGCTCATTTAGCTACCTGGGAATGTGAACTGCTGAGCTAAAGATGCTCTTTCCTGTGGACTAAATGATCACTGCCTCCATGGTCATGGGGTACGACTTTGTGCTCCTTCCTTGTTTAGATATGAAACAACTCATCGGTTGTCTGACCACTTGAGAAGAGGCACAAGTGCGGCTTTTTCTCCAAGGACTTTAAAGCCACAAGAACTGCTCTCAACTCTTTTGAACTGGTGTGAAGCCCTTCCTCTAGTATGAACCTCAATCACTTCACTAATTGCTACCCTAAGTAGGCTCCCCATCACACAAGACAAACATCTGTCATTTGACTCTGTGACAAGGTCAATTGAAGAAGAGGAGACTCGAGAATCACCAACATTTTTGTGGGTATTGCCTATCACTCGAGGGTCTGGATTAAGGATGACACTCTAGAATCCACTACAGCAACCATACTCTCAAGCATGCAAATAGTACCATAATAAACTGTGGATGCCATCAAATTCAGAATATGCAAGCAGGTCTAGGCCTGAAGAAGGCACTGCACCCTCTTACATGATATTAATTCCAGAACTTCTGGATCTTCTCAAAAAGGAGGAAAATCTAGCATTAAAGAATGCTGAACTCCACTCCTATAAAAGCAATCCTCTGAGTTCACTTTCTTAAAACAACTATCTAAAAGCTTTGGACTCCTCATCAGGAAGCAGGGTGGTGAAATTTGGCCTTTAAGATCTATATTTGACCAAGGAGATCACATAAGCATCAACAGGAGGATGCTTAGCAAGGGGCTAGACTCTGTTAAATGGGGGTTCAATTTCCTTCTTAGGGGTTAGAGAGGCAAGGTAAGGTGCCTTTAAGTTGTTGAAAAGGATCCTTACCAACTGGTTCTATAGCTGATGGCCTCAAGCTCCTTAGGATTAACTTCTCATAAGCTTAAGGATCTCTCTCCAAAGGATCATCTGGAGAAGAAGCAGAGAGAGGCGTGAACTCATTACCTTTTCTTTATCTGAGACTATGGTGTCAAGATCGTCAAAGCTCTTGTAGGCTTGAAAGAGGAAAAACCACAAAGGCATCACCTCATGCAGAATACAAATATGAGCATTTGAATAAAAAACAGGAATCAAGCAATGGCTCATATAACAGTTGCAGGTAGCAATATAGAGAGGAGAGAAACTTGTACAAGGCCCACCACTAGCTTCTGACTATATTCCACAAAGTACAACCTTGCACTTGTGACTCATATTGTTACAGATATCAAAGGTTATGAGATGCAAGTCCTAGTGCAGGACAACCCATAATATCCAGGTTAGCTAGGGCTTGCAAGTCTCACTGGACGTGGGAAAGACCCTAAAATAGGTAGTTATTGGGCCTGAGTTGTGTTAACCTGAGACCAAGTGACTCAGGGGGCTACTATATAGTCTCAGTCTCACTGGTTTCGAGCTCCAGCTAATCAAAGGGGTTTAGAAGCACTGGAACCATGGAACACTCTCTCATCAGGGTGAGAGCTGGTGTATTCTTCCTCAGTCCCCTCATCTTCCACTGGAAGGAAGACTGACATAGGTTTGTGTCCTTTCTAGCAGAGTATGAGCTCAACATTTTCACAGGGAAGTTGTTAAATTCCGGCTTACCTGAAGGAGGGTTAGGCTACGACATGCACTGTATGAGCCTGCCTTTGTAACAATGCTCTAACTTATGCTTCTGGCTATGTGATGGGCCTTCCTGCTGGTCGAATGCAAAAAGTTTTTGGTGTCTATAATCTTTTCCACTATCATGCAGGCTAATAGTTTCTTTTGACAACATCTACAACTAACAGAGTTGAGATACTAATTTTTGATGTACTTATCTACACTGTGACTCTCACAGAGACAACAAAGGTAATACTGCGGTGGGTCCTATTTGACAGCAAAATAGAGTTATAGTATTCATTAGGCATGCAGATGCAGAATTCCAAGGATAAGGATTGTGATCCAAACTATGTGATATGTGAGTGTCAGGAAAGAATTGGTAGGCTCAGGGGATGCTCAATTTATATATCTATTTATGCCACACCATGCATCAGAACAGGTGTGCAGATGTTCCTGAAAGTAGAATCTTCCAAGATTTTTGCTCAACTCTGACTGATGAAGAATATGAACCCAATCACTGGACCTATTAAGGAGGGTCCTTCATTTTAGATCAGATACCAATTTCAAAATTCTAATTTTTCAATGTTTTGTGGCTAAGGAGGTAAACTGATTGTTAATTGCATAATTATAGACACCTGTTATTAAATGCCTGCGTCTCTTTCCATTCCTTTTTGAAATAATTACATCCATAAGTGCTCCTTACTAAATAGGTACCATATAGGCACTGAGAATGACTCTGGTCTCACATTCGACTGCTGCAAGGGGTATATCTGATATCCAACTTGTTTAGATCTCATGCCAACAAAATGTAATCATGTCGGTCTATATTAAGGATATCACTCATAATGCTTTATTACAGGTTCATAGGTATGTACTATGCTAGCTGTCCGTATGGGCTATTTTAAACCTAGTCCATTTTCCTTTTGGTGTGCAAATGAAACTATCCTATTTGGTGCTAGATTGGCCTTACCCATCCCATGGACAATAATTATATATTACCCCAAATGAGGATAACTGGGATCATACCATACATAATTTGAGGGGACCCATGCATGGGATAAAGCATTTAGGAGCTCCAGCTGTCCATTAGTAGTAAGGGGGGCAGTCCTGAGAAAAATTTTGTTTCCCATCCATAGATTCAAGTTGTACTGGAATATGGAGAGGGATGAAGTTTGTTTTATGTGGAGGAGGAGTTTGTTCCAGAGCAGTGGTACCTTTTGTGGGATATATCTAACCTTCCAAATCATTCTATTGATTTTGCAGAAGACATTTAGATCCCTAGACTGTGCACTTCTGATGCCATTTGATCTTCTGATGACAAAATACATCAGTACTGAGTTGGAGGATTCCTTGTATGCTAGACACAGGTCACAGTATAGTGCAAAACATATTGTTTAGGCCTTTTATCCTTTTAGTAAGGTATCACTGTAGGCATTACACCTGTTGCATGTGCCTGGACAGATACATGCCAAAGAGGGCATTATACAGAATGACTGGCTTAAAGAGGGCTGAATATAGGTGGACAATGGCATCCCTAGATCTAGAAATAATCCCTTTATTTATAAGCTGTGCAATATATAAGGACTTTCTTATGACAATGGACATATGTTGGTCAAAAGCTAGGTATGTGTCCACATAAGTTATTAATTTCTGAAGAACTGGGTCAACTCTTATGGGTGTATTGTCAGTGTGGTAGTTCCTTGGGGTAGATGACTTCCCAAAGGCTACAATAATGCATTTAGTTTTGGCTATGATTCTGGTACCAGTTATTTGCTTGGGACAAACCTTCCTGTATGATGGCCAAGTCATTTGGGAATTCAATAACTACTCATAGCTTGCAGTTTTCTGCAAACTTATTTGGTCAGCCTGAGCTCTTCAGTACTGGCTTTTACTTCAGAGAATTAGATGCCAAAGAAGAGACATCCCAGCACAGAATCCTGGGGGACTCGATTGGTAACTGGTCTCTTTGTGGAGGTAACTTCCCCAATTCTGATGAGTATAATTTCCTGCATCCTGTCTGTGAGCCAGTTGGCAATCCAGTGGCTGACACAGGTGTTTATTACCAGTTTAATTAACTTTTCTACTGTGCCTGAGTGAGGGGTTGTGTCAAAAGCTTTGGCCAGGTTGAGGTATGTGATGTGTACTACATTGCCTTCATCCATTGGTTTGGTGACCTTTTCAAAAAAGTCCACCACGTTGAGTATGCATGATCTGCCTTTGCTGAATACAGACTGAGATGGGTTCACTATTTGGAGGTTCCCTTTGTCCTTATTGATTAGTTCCATGATAATTCTTTCCATGGCTTTACATATGAGCCTGGTCAGACTTTTGGGTCTGTAATTGCCTGGGTCTATGGAAGGTCCTCTTTTATGAGAGGAATAACTGTAGCTGGTCTCCATTAGCTAGGTACAAAACCAATATGGAGGTTAGGGATGAAGAATGTTATTAGGAGTGTGGCTAAAATCGGACTTCATGCTATTTAAGATGTATTCGAGGATATTGTCAGAACCCATCAATGCACTATTTTTAGCAGTTTTAGGACTTGGTTTTGTGTGATTATTCTTGCCTGTTCCTAAGTATCTGATGACTATGACAGGGTAGGGTGCCAGAGATGTGCAGCTTTCCTGGTCAATTGTATGTGGATTCAGTTAATCTGTCATCCTTCTGCTTTCTTACATTTGTTTAAGTTAGTATTAATTCTTATTATTTTGCATTTATATTTACATACAATTACTGACTTATGTACCTGTGTGAAACAGCACCCCCCCCCCCCCACACACACACACACACTCACAAATAGCTCTGGCTACCACATTCACTCAGTCTTTGCCTGTTGTAGAAAGATATGGAGCACTTGTAAAATGTTAAATGCCCTTCAAAGGGCAGACAAGATAGGGTTATTGTCTCTTTCTGTTTTTAGGCAAATGCAATGAAGTGTTTCCTCCTTGGAAGCTGTCTTCCCATGACACCCTAAAGCTTGATTCAGTTCTCTTAACTACAACACTGATGAGTAAAAGCCTCCTGCTGTCCTGCCTGATAATTTCACAGTTTTAGCTTTTAGCTAACTCAAATGTGTTTTATCATCTATGAAAATTAATAGTTATGAAATGCATACTGTGCAAACAAGCAGATCAGCACCTCATTTTGCAAGCATTATATACTGGAAAACTATTATTCATCTCATGCTGAATCAATTTAATTTTATTGTCACAAAGCAAAAGTCAAATTACAAGTGTCTATTTCAGTAATGAGGCGGCAAGCAGTTTGCTGTGCAAACCTTGGTTAATGGATACTTGGTTACCCATGGAGCGATTTCATTTTATTGTGCTTTCTGCAGCATTGCAATCAGGTAGGGAGTGTTCAATTTACTCATGGATATTATGCTAGGCCTCTATAAGTGCTTCCCAACATGAAAAGTACAAACTACTCCTGATGTTCTGCTTCCTTAATTGTAAGGTGCAATAAGGTGCGTACAAGCAGGCTTTGTCAAGCTTACAGTATTCCCTTGAGAAGGAGACTAAGGACAGGCACACTCAAGGGGAAACGATCTCTGAAAAGTATAGTCATAAGGTAAAATGAAGTGATGAAATACATGCAATTCAGTTGATATACTAGACATATTTTATTTATTAACAATATATTTATTTAGTTTTGTGGGTAACATAGCAGTTAACGCTCCTGCCTCATCCTTCCTTTGTCAATGTGGGGTTTTGCCAGGTATTCATGCTTCCTTCCACATCTCAAAGATGACATGCTGCAGATAAATGTGGTGTCTGTAAAATGTGAATAATGTGTGCCCTGCAACGTGCTCATATGCTCAGGAGGAGCTTCAATGCCTGTGCCAACAGAGTTCTGGGATACGCTCTGGCTCTCTTGTGAATCTGTAATGGATTACCTGGGTAATCACAGAATGACCGTACCTCATTTTGTTATATGCGTAGGAGTCACTAGACAGATGTCTTTTTCAAATTAGGACTGAGGTGGTATTTAAGCTAAGCAACTTAGGGTTGGGAGGGAAGGCGTAAATTCTTCTGCGCTTCATTGACAGGTTGCATGGTTTCTTTAGCATTCACTTGAACTCTCACTATATCAAACAGATGCGACATCATTTCAAACATTACTGTTCCAGAGGAATAATGCTGCATAAATCTTCAAACAGATTTTTCTAGTTGGCTTCCCTCTGGCTTCAACTGCCTATAATTTACTCTGCATTCAAGGTCAGACTCTGTTGTCATGATAGAAACAGTGAGGTCACACCCACCATGTTAAGACTTTAGGAAAGACAAGGCAAAGATGTATGAATTTCTCAAGAACAAAAATAATTTATTTTAATGCAAATTCAGCTGTGATAACCAAGTCTCATTCAGATCTTCAGCCTATGTGGAGCCTAGTCATGTCTGTTTCCATTTACATACTGGTAAGATGCATTTCTAGAATTTTGAAATGAAATGTCTTTTAGCTAAGAAAGAAAATAATTATGACCATCATTCACCCGACCTGATGCATCTAATTTAGTCTGTTGGATAACAGCTTTGTACAAAGATAGATGCTTATTTTCCTGCTAGCTATGGAGAAAAAGGCACTGCCACCAATGCTACAAAAAGTTCCTATTCGATAATGTTAATATTCACAAGAATGTACTTTCAGTGTGATTTGATGCTTACATTTCTACCTCTTAAGTTCAGGGTTTAGCCTTGACCCTGGTTACCATTTCTGTGGAGTCAGAACATTTTAATCCTAATGCCCATGATGTTTTTTTTTTCCTCCTGTATTCTGCTACTCAGCTAAAAAAATCACTTAACTTTACTCTTTGGCTGAAGTGAGTATAAAGAAATCCAGTTTGCTTAACTTGTTAACAAATAAATACATTAAAACTAAAAGCTGATAGTTAATATGAATACTTATTTTTCTCCGAATAGCAAAGATGCAGGTTTTGTTAGTGTCCATACATGTAATTAATATTTTGTTTGCATACCATAAACCTGCCTAGTTAAGTGAATACATATAACTGAAAAACATTTTTTTTTATTTGTGCATTTATGTAGTCTCACACTAACTATCTGTGCTATGTTTAAATAAAGATTTTAATGAAATTCACAAGAATCTATTGATTGCTGCTTGACATGGCATCGTTTGCAAATGTTAACAGCTAATTTGCTTTGGCCTACGTGTGACTGATCTTGTAAACATGGACTGGCCATTAGATGGCAGCATATTTATGAAATCTTCTGAAATGCAAAGGCTAACATGAACTATGTCTTTCTCAGTTCAGTGATTGCTTGGAGATCATGTGATCACTCGTAAGAATCTTATACAGAACATCTAAACTATTGTCTCGCTGCCTTAATCTATGCATTTTTGTGCATTACTGAGTATGGAATTTGAAAACTGCTGACAGACTTAAGATGGTCTTAGAATCAGAACCATTCTGAAAGGTTTTTATATTTAAAAAAAAAAACATCCGATGTAGCAGATAGCTGTTAACTCATTTTTTTTAATGAAGATTTTTTACTTGTTCATTTGGAAATCAAGATTTCCAAATGAACAAATAAAGATTTAAAAAGGGCAATTTTCAGTCATGGTTGGGTATATAAACCAATCGGAATGCTGATCAGCATGGAATACAAGCATTGCAAAGAAATACAACAATAATATAGCATCTTAATACAGAGAAAATCCCAAAAAAACACACCCAACTAATACAGACTGAGTAGAGTGACAATTCTATTACGTATTACCCAGATATTATCTGCACTTAAACGCTTATAAGAGCTTAGTGTGCAGGTACAGCAGAAATACTGGGTCCAGGTAATGTTTCTGAAGCGTATGCTCTGTGAGTTGGCATTTTTGTGCACCGGTCTTGTGACTATCAGTAACATAACACATAGAAGTGACTTGATTATCTGAAGTTTGGTATTTCGGAGTTTAGGGTCAGGCAATAGGTAATCTATAGGAAGAGAACAGCACAGACAAGAAAATGGAAGCGGAGGAGGATCCTAATGAGTAGATAACAGGCAACAGAAATGCACTGGCCCAGTTTCAGCGGGCTGGACATTAGTAAGCAGTGAGCTGATCACAAAGGTAGAGCTATGGAAGTCTAACGACTTAAAATAAGGAGAAAGAACAATGAGACTATGTATTTTATTAAGCAGCATCTAGAAATAAAAGGAGCAAGTGGATGAGGAACAAGCAAGAATATGGAGGGCAGATTTTAAAATGGAGGTGAGAATTTCTCTACAAGTAATGGTTTTGTCTTTCTGCAGAGAGAAAGTATAAAATAGAATACACTGGGCTGTGGTACAGCCTGAGGTTCTTGTCTTTTTTAAAAAACTTTGAAAAAAGAAGAGAAGGTCTAAGATTATTTCTAACCAAATTATGATATAGATGTCTTTTGGTTCAGGAAAGAATAATGCTGTTTTCTAGATTGATTGGTAGATGAAAGAATTATATTTTATTACTCTGGCTGTCCATTGAGGCATTGCCGAATTTCACTGGAAGCCTGCAGAGAAAATCTCCAGATATATTTCATAAAAGATTCTAGCTTACAAATTTAAGACATTAACTGGCTTATAAACAGGGCTTGTGTAATCTTTATTAAACGGTATATAATCCTGACAATTTTCTCTGGTGGCCTATTGAGAAAATGTCCACACATATGTGCAAAGCTTTTCTAGCCAACAAGCTGAAGATATTAACTAGCTTATAAACAAGGGTTGGCTAACAGTTATTATGCAGTACATAGTCTTATTAAAGAAAGGTGTGTACTTTTTGGGGTAAACCATTGCTATACACATTCACATTTAAACAGGAAAACAGGCAGCATGAAAATTAGGAAATATATACATATATACACACACACATTACCAGATTTAAGAAATAACAGGTTCATAAGTTGGTACTAGGCTAAAGACCACTAGGGCCTTTACAAGCTCAGCTTTGCACCCAAAACTATTTGGGTCAAGAGTATCATGGATGTTTATACGGGGTGGGAGGAATGTTAATAGGGAGGTAACTAAGGATTTGTAGGGAGGTGTTAGGATAATACTTTTCTTAGTGACTACCTCTGTTCATGATGGACATGGGGCTTAAACTGGGGGAAATTTAAAATTTCCCATCCAGTTGTCAAGGATTTGTTTGAATAGGGTCAGGGAAGAACTCTGTTTTACTTGGATAGGGAGCTTATTCCATAGTGTGAGGATCCTTTGGGACACAAATCTGTCTCTTTAGCACATTCTGTTTATGCCACAAGTGAAGTTCAGATCCCTGGATCTAGTATTTCTGGAGCTGTTTCTTTTTCCCATGTGCAACAGACCCATCAGGGATAGGTCTGAGGAAGCCCTGTAAGCCAGGCAAAGATCCCCACTCAGCAGCCTGTAGAAACCTGCATACACCGCCAGGCCCTTTAGGTGAACAGTATAGGACAGGCTTTTCATGCTCTGAATTCTCCTGGTGAAAAATCTTCATGGGTGCTCCAGCTGTTGCAAGTGTCTGGTTAGATACATGCCAAAGTGGACATTGTATTCAATGATAGGTCTGATAACAGCCAAGTACAATACTACTATAAGTTTCTTGGACCTGGATGCTGTAGCTTTACTTATAAGTTGGGCAACACAGAATGATTCTCTTACTGTCTTGGATACGTATCGAAGGCCAGATTACTATCTACATATGTTCATAGATCCCTTACTACTGAGTCAACTCTTTGGGGCATTTTATCGATGAAGTAATTAACTTAGATTGACAGCTTCCCAAAGGGCATTATAATGCATGTTTTTAACATCGAGTTATATGCCATGGCTTTGGCACCAGTCATTTGTCTTTGTTAAACCCACTTGTAAGATGTTAGTGTCTTGGAAGGAATCAGTAATAGCGCCCATTTTATGGTCGTCTGTGAACCTGGTGAGCCAGAGGCCTTGAACATTAGCCTTGACGTCTGAGAAGTTAGATGCTAAACAGGAGTAGGTTTAGTGCGGAGCCCTGGGGTACTCCACTAGTGACTGGTTTCTTGTTGGTGGTGGTGTTAATGATCCCGACTTCTTGGGTCCTGTTTGTAAGCAGATCAGAAATCCATAAAGTTATGTAAGGATGTAAGCCTAGCTTAGAGAACTTGTCAACAATGCCTGAGCGGGTTATTTTATCAAATACCAGGCCAAGATATGCTGTCAAAGAAATCTACCAACTTAAATAGGCATGGCCTTCCCTTTACAAAGCCAAATTGGGATGGGTCGATTCAGAGTCTGTAGACTTAGTTATTCTTGGAAGAGAGTAGATTATAGTCATTACTTAGGGTTACAGGTTCATATCTAAGTACTAGGTTAGCTGCCCTTGTGGGCCATTTTGAGTGTAGCCAATTTCCCTTTTTTTGTGCTCAAATTAACCTACACAATTTGGTTAGAGACTGGCCTTACCCATCCCATGGTCAATAATGATATATTACTCCTAATGAGAATAATTGGTAGCATACCACAGATAATTTAAGGGGACCCATGCATTGGATAAAGCATGTAGGAGCTGCCTCTGTGCATTAGCAGTATAGAAGGTACGTAAGTATACATACACTAGTAGTACAAAAGCAGTACTTAAGGAGAAATGTTATAGCAAAAAAGTGAGGCTTAACATAGTAGGGTAGGTAGAATGGGTGAGTGTTGAATTCAGCTTGGAGATGTAATGCTGCAACACAGTTTCTCAATGTCTCTCACATGGTGCATCCCTTAAACCTCATACAAGACCTTGAGTTTCCCCTAAACATCAAAAAAGTACCCTGTTCCACATATAAAAACAAATATCATATGCAGCACTAAATAAAAGCAGACTATTCCCCACCCTTTACATGTATACACACTTTGCACTATCCAATGTTAGGTTCAATACATTGTTCTTTACTATTGATTAAAAATAAAATGTATACATTTACTGCTTATTGTCCTGCTGAATTCCATTACCAATATAAAATCAATGTGAAATAGTTAATGCTTTAAGTATGCAACATTTTCAAATTCTCCCCCTGAAACAGATTTAGGCCTTTATACAGAGGCTGGCTTCAATATTTGAGAAACACTGTCCTACAGAATTAGTCAAGCGTAAAGGAAAAAATGTAGGGGAAATGGTAGCATATACTCAAGGATGAAGAGGTGAGACTCATAGAACAGGACCACAGAAGGGTACACAGTAACTTTAGGATATGTTTAAACTGATCAGTCACTAGTACTTAAGACAGTAGGCTCAGACATTGTGATAAAGGTTCTGCATTTAGGTGGTGCTATAGTTTTAGCCACATTATTTGGCCAGAGGTAATTTTAGCTAGTATTTCAACATTTTGGGGGCCAACTTATTAAGCTCTTAAATCTTGAGGGTGCTTATTCTACAAGCCAAGTGAATAATGATGGAAAAAAAATGATGTCATAAAAATGCCTATCAAAAAGAATTAGTTTAGAATGAGGTGGAATGATACGGATATGAAATTGGTGCAATCTTTGAAAAATTGAAAGAGAATTCCGCCAGCAGCTTATTTACCAAGGCAGGTGATTTTCCAGGGAAGTCTACCAGCATTTTTTAGTAAGATTAGAAGAAAGTAGTTAAACTTTGTGAAGAAGTTTACTATATGAGGGTGTTCAGAAAGAGGAAGGGATCAGATGGTTTAAGAGGTACAGATGTACGTAAAGGAATCTATAGGGTGTTAACTTATGAGCATAACCCACCACTATGTATATGTTCAGATGCAGCTTCCGTATATTTCTGTCTATGAGGCTTACAAGCTTTCTCATGCACATTTAAGACTTTATATAACCAAAAGCATACCCCCCCCCCCCAGTGGAAGACAAATTAGTACAGCAGCAGAGTTAGGTCTGTAGTCATCTACTCGAGAAAGCAGACATGTTACAAGTTAGCTCAGATGTACAGTCAGTGCAGTAGCTGAAACAGGGAAGGACATGAGGCAAAAGAGCTGAATGAGGACAAATAATGCAGGACATAAAATGAGGCAAGAGTGGGGGAATAAAACTAAAACAGTAATTCTAGTTATAGATAGTTCTGCCAGGAAAAGTGTAAACAAAACGGTAGTATCTTTCATGCCCAAGTGACAAGCAGAAAGTAAAGAAAGATAACCAGGGTGTCAGTTTTGCTGATAGGAAGACAGTATAGACCAGAGATGGAAAGGCAGATTTAGGAGTTCAAATACAGTGGCATCTACTCGAGGGGGGGGTATGCTTTTGGTTATATAAAGTCTTGACCGTTTTGGGTCAATTCCTGGCTCTTTCCAGCCCCTGCTATCAAGCATGCTTTAGAGTGCTTTAGCGCGATTTAGCGCGGAGTTGCCACTAGAGCAGCATCGGGCAGCGCCGGTTTAACAAGGGTAAACTTTTTCTGGCTCCATAAAGTCTGTTCTTCATTTTTTCCCTTAGAACTGCTCTACTAGTAATCTAAACAGTATATCCCTTAACTAAAAAGTGCAGCACTTGTTCCTAAAAGCTTTTACTTGTCTTAAAAGCATCTTCTTTTCAGGTTTAGCACTTCTGTATTATACAAAGTCCCTCACTAGCAAACCCCCCCCAGGAGTACCCACTTCCTTACTAAGTCCTCTCTTATTCAGTTACACCCCTAACTTCTAAATTTCTCTAGCATGTCGAAGGGCCAGATGCCGGCGTCCTCTCCTGTCCAGTTGGTGAATTTGGGAATTTTGAGGCAATGTTACAATTGCCTCATGTACACTGACAACCCTCTCCTTCTCCCACATAACACAAATACTTGCGAGAGATGCAGCTATTTAGCCAAACTGGAGGCTGAGCTCTCTCAACTCAGGACTGGCAAGACCAGACAGGAGGAGAAGGCAACTACACATACCACAAAACCAGTTTCCCATAAAGCTATCACAACAATGAATCAAACACAAAAACACACAAAGTCATACTCGGAGGCTCTGAGCAAAAATTTACCTAAACAGCAGAGGCCTCCAAAGCAGACATCCAAGCAACTGCCACCTCATGACACACCACAGGCAACACATAAACCACAAAATCAGTGTGCAAAGCAGTCACAGCCCTTAAGGCCAAATACAACACCAAACATACTTGTCATAGGTGACTCCATAGTCAGACACACTGACGTCCCACTCACCAGGCTGAACAAGGAGAGGGTCACAGTAAGCTGCCTATCGGGCGCTAGAATCCGCCACATAACACAAGCACTGGTCACTCCACAGCAAGTACAAATATGACACAGTCATTGTCCATGCTGGTGTGAACGACCTGAGACGCACCTCCCTGGACTACATGAAAAGAGACATAGAGGAGCTCTCTGATTATGTAGCCCAGGCAGGTATGACCCTGACCCTGAGCAGTATCCTTCCTTCACCAAGAATGATGCCACAACATAGAGACAAGATGATCAGCTTTAACAATTGGCTTAATTTCTGGTGTCATTCAAAGGGGATCCAGTGTCTGTCTGCCTGGGATGACATGCTTGACAAGCCACGCTGCTTCGCAAGGGACGGCTTGCACCTGTCACCCCTGGAATTCCGGATATTGGCTAAGGCTCTTGCCACCCCCATAGTGCCATTTTTAGGCAAGGCTCAAATTCTAAACCTACCACCCTAGAAAACAAAAATGGGAAGAAACTAAGGGTAATGCTGCTCAATGCCAGAAGTCTAAATCTCAAAATGCACGCACTCGAGGCCCTTCTCAGTATGGAGAACATCGATGTCTGTGCTGTCACTGAAACCTGGTTCAAGGCTCCTGAGAGCACCCCGGCACTATCAGGTTTTACCTCATATCATGCGTTCCGGCCCCAAAACCCGGACCACACCACAAAAGGAGGGGGTGTATCCATATTCATTAAGGATACCCACAACTCCAGGTTGGTGGCAACGCACAAAGCATCGGAAACCATCCAGGTGCAATTAACCATAGGCAAAACTGCTCTACAATTTGTAGCATGCTACAGGCCACCCTCTCAAACTCAGGAACCCCTCACAGCCTTCCTGAAGACACTGGAGGGTATAAATGTATCACCAAACACCATTATATTGGGTGACTTCAACTACCCGAATATAGACTGGGAACATTACTCAAGCCCCAACTTTCTAGCCCAAAGGTTCCTGGAGTTCATAAATTCAAATGCCATGGAACAACTAGTCACCGTTCCCACAAGAGGAGAAAATATACTAGATCTCATCATCACAAACATGGGGACAAAATGCTCCACACCAGAAGTATATCCCTCATTGGTGAGATCAGACCACAAACTTATCTCACTGGAAATCCACATCCCACCCCCACCCCAAACAAAAAAGACCACAGTGAAGAACTTCTCTAAAGCAAACTTCACACTACTCAAGACTGGTGTGGTATCCTTCAAGGCCCCCGAGCCAGTGGAAACCACAACCCAAGCTGCGGAAGCCCTTACAAATGCCTTCTACAAACACCTCCAGGACTGCATGGGTCAGGCAACCCATAATAAAGCCAAGACTCTTTCCACCAAGGGCAAACGTCCAGTCTAGTGGACCCCAGCCATAAACAAACTTTACAATAAGAGGAGAAAGCTGTTACATGATAGAGCAAAATCCATAAAAGAGAAGACACCCTTGATCATTATTAGCAAAAAAATACGAGCACTCATAAAATCATCCAAGGCCAACTTTGAGAGAAAAATTGCAATAGATTCAAAAGACAATCATAAGGCCTTCTTCAGCTATGTTAGAAACCTGGGTGGAAACTCCCAGATATGCAGAATTAGTCCAAAATGATACAAAAATCACTGAACCCACAGACATTGTCAACATACTGGCAGACAGGTTCAGTGCAAACTTCACCCCCCTCTCCCCCCCAAAAGGAGAGATAACTATCCCAGCGGAGTGTAGCCTCCCAGACATCTCAAATGCAGGTGAAAGCTGCTCTCTAAAGCTAAAATCACAGCATCAATGGGACCGGATGGTGTCCCCGGCTGTGTGCTACACAAACTCAACGAGGAACTAAACCTGCATATAAGGCAGCTGTTTAATCTTAGCCTTACCACAGGATACGTGCCCAAGGAGTGGCGTACAGCAACTGTGGTCCCACTCCACAAAGGCGGTACCTCTACGGACCCTGGAAATTACCGCCCCATAAGCTTAACAAGCCTGGTCTGCAAAGCTATGGAGAGGATCATAATGGAACTCATAAACAAAGACATAGGGGACTTGCAGACATTGGACCCGACCCAGTTTGGCTTTGTCAAGTGCAGATCATGCTTTTTGAACTTGGTCGACTTCTTCGAAACAGTCACCAAGGCCATTGATGAGGGAAAGGCAGTCCATACAGCCTACCTTGACCTTGCAAAAGCTTTCGACACAATACCCCACTCGGGTATTATAGAGAAACTTACCAGCTTAAATGTAAACCCATATGTCACAAGATGGGTTGCAAACTGGCTAAAGGACAGAACCCACAGGGTTAGAGTTGCTGGCGCCATGTCAGACTCCAAGCCGGTCACAAGTGGTGTCCCACAGGGCTCAGTCCTTGTCCCCCTGTTGTTCGGCATCTACTTCTCTGAATTACAGGCAAACATAGGAGGACTATGGCTGACAAAGTTTGCAGATGACTGCAAACTGGGCCATAGTGGAAAGTACATCTGACACAGATATCCTTCAGAGGGGTCTCACGGAAACTGATAACTGGTGCCAGAGCCATGGCCTGAAGTTAAATGCCAAAAAATGTATAGTCATACCCTTCGGGAAAAACAAGGTAACCCCAAGCTACCATATAGGTGGCAATCCATTAAGCACAGAAGAGGTCATCAGGGACCTGGGGACCCAGGTTGACAGTGGCCTTTCTTTTGACACTCACATTGCTAAAGTGGTTAGAAAGACCTTCTACATTGCCCACCTGATCATGAAGGGATTCACATCCAGATCAAGTGTGGTCATTGTTCCCCTGTACTCTTCACTTATCAGACCAATGATCGAGTACAATGCCCCATTCGGGATGTATCTCACCCGACACCTGCAGCAATTGGAGAGTCCCCAAAAGTTCCTCACCAAAAGGATAAAGGGACTCCAAAATCTGTCATATGCTGCCAGACTGAAGAAACTCCAGCTCTATTCAGTCGCATACCGCCACCTAGAGCAAGCGACTTAAACCTTAGCACGGATATAAATAGGACATGCTGGAGGGATAGATTTGTCACCCAGAGACTCCCTATGCTGTGGAATAAAATCCCGGTCCATGTGAGGCAGAGCACCTCGCTGGCTCTGTTCAAGAGAAATCTTGACCGGTGGATGGGAGATCGTAGGTTTACCCCGGGAATCATCTCTGTGTCACTGCTGGACAGAGGCACAACAAACTAATGGGCACAGTATTTTTTAACATAAGGGGTGGTGTAAGCCACAAAACTTTGGGCTAGGCTTATAAATGCCTTAGGGCAGATAGCCTAGTATAAACCTATGAACCTATGAACCTAATCTAAAAGGGCAGGAGCTAGGTATGCCTTCTGTAATGGCTCTAGATTTAAAGGTAGATTATTGTTTTCTGAGAAGAAGTGAAGTGACAGAGAAGATAACTGGATGAAGATAACGATTAACACATGCATATGACAGACATTTGTGGCTGAAACCATGAAGAGGGAGTCGACATTTGATCACAGGGAACTGAAATGATGAAGGAGAGTGAGCACTAAGTCACAGGGAATAGAATAGAGTATTGAAAGTCTTAATAAATCTTGTGTGTATCCCACAAAATGATGTTGAAGTAGAAGCATCCCCAGAGATTCACTTTATGTATGGACCCAATGAGAAAGACAGAAAGCATCCCTGAATAAGAGTTCAGAGTATTACATGAAAGAAATGTAATGTGTGATGCCTGTGTAAGGCACATGCTGGAGCCCTTTGATCTTCTTTGTTAGAAACCTCTGAAGTCTGTTTAATTGCTGCAGGTGCTTAGTATGGTACATGCTGAATGGGGCATTATACTCAATTATGGGCCGGATAATTGCCTAGTATGGGGGGGGGGGGCGTTATAACTTCTTTTGCACTTGAGGCAATGCCTTTACTAATCAAGTGTGATACATGGAATGCTTTCCTTATTATGGTAGACATGTGGTGGTCGAAGTTAAGTTGCAGTAAACCTTTGATCCCAAGGTCACTTATCACTTCATAGGTACTTACGGTATTGTTGCTGATTTCATAGTGTGAAAGGACACTGTTTGCACTGAAGGGAATGATGAAACATTTCTTTGCATTCAGATTGAGACCATGACTAATACACCAGTTGTTGGTTTGTGAGAGACCCTCCTGGAATATACTGACATCATCGGTGGATTCAATGATTGCACCTAGTTTGCAGTCGTCTGCAAACTTGGTTAGCCACAACCTCTTAGTTTTGACCTGAACTTCTGAGAAGTATATACCAAACAGTAGGAGGCCCAGTACTGACCCCTGTGGCACCCTGCTGGTAACAGGACTGCTAGTTGATGTGGAGTCACCCACTTTGACAGTATATGTCCGGTTTGTGAGCCAGTTGGCAAGCCATCTTACAGTGAAGGGGTTTACGTTCAGTTTGCTAAGTTTATCGGTAATGTCTTAATGTGGGATTGTTTTGAAAGCCTTTGCCAAGTCAAGGTATGTTGTGTGCACAGATTTGCCCACATCAGTGACCTTGGTCACACTTTCAAAGAAATCCACTAGATTTAACAGGCAGAATCTGCCCTTCATGAAGAGGAATTGGGTAGGATCCAGGATTTGGAGGTCACCAATTTCTTTATTTATGAGGTCCATAATGATACATTCCATGGCCTTACAGATGACCCTGGTCAGGCTTATGGGTCTGTAATTCCCCAGGTCCATTGTTAGGCCATCTTTGTGGAAGGGAATAACTGTAGCTGTTCTCCATTCCATGGGAACAAAGCCTGTGGTTAGGCTATGATTGAAAAGGGTACTTAGTGGTGATGCTAGTTAAAGTTTTAGCCTGTTTAGAAGACAGCCTGGGATGTCATCTGGTCTCATAGAGGCTGTATTTTTTGCCTTGGACAGGGCTTTGAGGACCTGCTCTTCAGATATGTAGGGTGGGGGGAAGTTTGGAGGAGGGTTTGTTGCAAGTTAGGAGAGGATAAGGGAGTTAAATTTTCACCAAACCTATCCACTAGCAGGTTTAGTATCTCTATGGGGTCAGTGTGTGACACCGTTGGCCACTAGTTCTGCACACAGTTGGGTCCTACCCTTTAGGTTACATGCATAGCTGTAAAAGGCTTTATGGTCATCCTTGGCAGTACTTATTAGGTTTCTGCCAAAGGAGCTCTTGGAGAATTTGACAAGTTATCTTATTTCTCTGTTGAGGCTGGGGAGGGTGCTTTTCCATTGTTGGGGCCTTGCCTTTTTTTTTGGACAGCAAAATTTTGCATTTATTGTAGAGTTTGTTGATGGTGGATGTCCACCAATGCAGTTTGTTTTTCTTGGGGCTCTGGCATTGATTCTTTCCGGTATAGCCAAATTTATATACTTACATATGTGATTGTTCAGTGTTTTAGTGTAAGCTTCGGAGTAGTTACCACTTCCAGCTTGGGGTGGGGCTTGGAATCACAATGTATTGTGCTCAAACATAATGTTAAAAACTCCTTGTTCTTTTATCAATACATTATGGTCTCTTGCCTGCTACTTAGGAAAGCCAACAAAAGAGTTTGTGTGTGTGTGTGTGTGTGTGTGTGTGTGTGTGTGTGTGTGTGTGTGTGTGTGTGTGTGTGTGTGTGTGTGTGTGTGTGTGTGTGTGTGTGTGTGTGTGTGTGTGTGTGTGTGCATGTGCGTGTGCGTGTGCGTGCGCGTGCGTGTGCGTGTGCGTGTGCGAGTGTGAGTGTGTGTGTGTGTGTGTGTGTGTGTGTGTGTGTGTGTGTGTGTATGTGTGTGTGTGTGTGTATATGAATGAAGAAAATGTTATGAGCTATAAACAAAGTTATCATGTTATTTATAAGTGACTTATAAGGGATATTGTGTTTTTGTGCAATGAGTAAAGTACGATATGTATCTTATGGCATTAAATTGGATGCTATAAACACTGAACACTGATTCTGAGTTAAGAAGTGCAGCTAAATTACTAAATACTGTATTGCCACAACAGCACTGCGCTCTAGTACCACTTTACGATTACACATTAGTAGTTAATGGATTACTGGCATTCATACTGACATTTAAGTATTATTAGCTTTATATGTTTAACTTTATTTTATAGCTAATAAATAAAATTTAAATGTATTACGTAATTGCTTTCCATATTTATAAATGTACATAGGAGAAAGTGTTGCATACTGATGCTACCTTGCATGCACTTCCATGCAAATGCAAATTTGCCTAGGCGAGCCTTCTGGAACATTCACAAAACAAATAAACTAGAATATACCCTTTGATCTAGTTCCTCATTTTCATTCCATATGAAACTAACTTGCTTATGAGACACTAATGACTGACTCCAACATGAATGGTGATTAATGTGTGACTTGTGGCTTTTTCATCAAAAGATTGAAGTTGCTATGTTCTAGGAATTCCTCCTTTCCCTAAGATGGAGCAACCTCAAAGTTGGTATATTTATATATAAGTAAGAGTGGCGTGGTGGCGAAACCTCCCCCCAAATTCTGAGAATGTTAAGGAGCCTTCCCCCCAAGGAAAAATAGTATTTTTTCACAGATTTTTGATTGCAAATATTGTTCACAGTTTAGGGATTTCGCTCCTTCGTGATCACAATTGTGAAGGTTGCTCACAAAGGAGTTGAAATCTTGTCAAACAGCCATTCTATATTTAGGTTACAAAGTATTTTAGCTTGGATATAACTTTTCCTATAACAATCCTGTGTCTCAATCAATAAATTATCACCAGGTGTTTGGACTTTTGCCCATGTCACAAAAACATGTTGCAGGCATCCCCCCAAAAAACTGATCACGGGCGCGTATGCTGTGTAAGCAAAAGAGCAAGTGTGTGCCCCAGAATGTGCTGGCATCCCATTCAGAACTTCTTCCTCTGCCTTGCACCCACTGAATACTAGGCTTGTTGCCCATCCCAATCTGGGAAGGACAGTACCAATTTTAAACTATTTATCACATGCCTCATGGCAACCATGAGTGAACATGAAATGCCCTAGTTTAGATGTCTTTTCCAATAAAAGTTGAAGATACCAAACATTTTCACTGGCGTTTTTCTTCAGCTCATATCTGAAGGCAATTTTAATCCATAGTACCACTGGATCACTAAGGGACTGCCTGCAATGAATATTCATTAAGTAGGAGGGTATTTTTAGAGAATGGCAAGTAGGGAATGTTAAATAACATATTTGACTGGCTCACTGTTTCATCTAGCCAACTGAAAGAGGTTATTAAGCTCTGTCCTTGAGTTACTCTCCTATTTACTGAATATTAATTGCCATTACCCTTAGTAATCCAGGGAACATGCACAAGCTCTCTTAATTTTGAAAGCCTACAGCCTGGGTTGGTGTATGTCTAGGAAGATCTCAGGGCAGAGGTGAAGGATGTGGTCTTTCTACTGATCGTGCTAAAAAATTCTGTATGCAGCTGGAGGGTCTAGGGGCTGCCAAGTCCCTAAAAGCTTTGAAGGTCTATGTGTCCTGTGATGCATTTTATGCCATATATTTGAAAGTCAGAAGATTTATGTATATGCAGGTATATGAATATGCCAATAAATAAAATTGGCAATGATAATTTTTCACACACTCATACAGACATGAAAAAACAGGTCTATCATAAGATACACACACATGTTTATATCTATATACGTCTACATGCTTACACATATACAGGCTGATAGGGGACTATGAAGAGGCATAAAATCCACAGTTCAACAAACTGACTGCAGTAAAGCAGGGCAATTCCTCAGCCTTCTTCAGACTAAAACAGTAACATACTCACAGCAAGACCTTATATATAAAAAATACATGTACAAATTAAGACAATTAAAATAGTTAACTGCATTAATTAACCACTTAACTCACTTCAAGCCTAGATTTTAAAGGGCTAATCCCTTGTTGTAACACAGACAGCTTTTAACATTTCTGTTAGATAAAAAGTATATTATCTAAATAAGCGTCTTGTAAACTTCAAATAAAATCAAATCAAATCAATACCACTAAACTGAATTAACAAACGGAACTCCTAGGAATAAGAAAATATAAGAATATATAATACCCTACGTTTCCAATAAATGAGTCACTCAATGGTAACAATGCACATTTATGAATATCCTGAGCATTCTTTCTTGTTTACAGTGATTCACCAGGTTAAAACTCACATTAGGGGAGGTCCATGGCAATTATGGCTGGAAGAACAGGAGGTGTTTTAGCAAATTAGAACATTTGCACATTTACCACCAGGTTTAAATGAGTATGCTTCCATAAAATGCATCCTCAAAATAAAAGCACTGAAGCAATGAGTTGGTTGTTATATTGATATTCAAATTTATAATATGAATGCATAGATATACACACTTTATACAAATACATACAAACATGGTTATAATAATTTTTTAGTTTCTTTTCACAAGTCATAAATTGTTACCATTGAGTGACTCATTTATTGGAAGCGTAGGGTATTATATATTCTTATATTTTCTTATTCTTAGGAGTTCCGTTTGTTAATTCAGTTTAGTGGTATTGATTTTATTTTATTTTATTTGAAGTTTACAAGACGCTTATTTAGATAACATACTTTTTATCTAACAGAAATGTTAAAAGCTGTCTGTGTTACAAGGGATTAGGCCTTTAAAATTTAGGCTTGAAGTGAGTTAAGTGGTTAATTAATGCAGTTAACTATTTTAATTGTCTTAATTTGTGCATGTATTTTTTATATATAAGGTCTTGCTGTGAGTATGTTACTGTTTTAGTCTGAAGAAGGCTGAGGAATATCCTTTAGCCGAAAGCGCTTACGTTAAATAAACAGCCCGTGCTTTGCTGTACTTGTCCGCTTCCACCTTTTTGGAGTATTTTTGGTTTTCTCTTTATCTGTGTTTTTCGCAAAGCAGGGCAATTGCACAACAAATACAAAAATTAATGTTCCATCAAACAAATTGTCAAGGACCACTCGGAAAATATAAAATATTTAATAGTGAAAAAATAAAAAACAAAACTACAGACACATTTTCACATAAGTTGAGAATTTAGACCTGACTACGCCTATGTGAAAATGGGTCTAGGACTGTTGAGCAAAAGCTCATTTCACTGATACCAAAATGGGCGAGCACACTTTCGCAAAAGTAAGTTTTCACCAAAAAAGGACTTTCGCAAAAGTGAGCTCAAAAAAAAAAAAACATGACAGAATGGCTGTTGCTGAGTTCGTGGTACAGTGGGGATAAGGGAATATTTCCTTTTCCCCAATGCAGTGCGATCTCGGAGTCAGAGTGAGAATATAAAAGTGTGGGGGGCAAGGGGCACATCCCCCCACATGGGGGTGCAGGGGGGCTTTCCTCCCTGCATAAATGTGTTTACAGATTTTTTTTTTAAATGTTGTGTTTTGGGGTTTTTTGCAGACTTTTGTGAAAGTGCTTTTTTGTGAAAAAGCAGTTTCGCAGAAGTGTACTTGACCTTTTCAGTTTCATTGAAATGTGTCATCACTAATTAGTCCTAGATCCATGAAAACACATTTGTCATTTTACTTTTTTGTTTTTTCAGTATTAAATATTTTAAGTTCTCCCAGTGGTGCATGGCATTTTGTGTAAAGGTAGCATAACATGCCCAGAAACAAGTAGTAATGCTAGTTTATTTACACACAATGAACCTCTAGAGAACGCAGTCATATACCTGCACACACTGACACTGCCCCTGCCAAGCCAGATCAATAACTGCTTAACTGTGATCAAACAGCAGCAGGGGTTAATCACTTTTATCCACAGATGGCCTTCGTACCAATTGGGTACGGCCACTAATTGTATATAACTTAGATGTCTGTTTGTGTAAAGAGTACTTTAATGTACTCCAGTTTGTTTCACACAACTGTACTTAGCTCTACAAAGCTAAATTCATAACTGTTTAACTTGATAATGTGTAATAATATTTTAAATGCTGGAAACCATCACTTTCAGGGACAAAGAAATAGTGGTTTTCATTCTTGTGATATACATGCATATATTTATGATGCTCTATATCATGTATTTGCCACCTGCTAGAAAAAAATGGAATGTCCACATCTGTTGTGAAGTAAATATTAACACAGTTGCATTAGGGAAACAGTGAAATTATAATAATAAAGCAAAAACTTGATAGCCAAAAACATGGTTTGTGACGTCACTATGTTTCCAAAAAAAAAGAAAGAAAAAGAAAATAGGCCATAAGCCCTCTAGCTTGAGCTCCTTTTGCACACATATTGCTCAGTGGAATATGATCCTCCTTAGATGGTACACCACACCTTCAACTATAAAGAAGTCACATGAAAATCATGGCCACAAGATTATCAGAGGCACATACACTGCTCCAGCTATACATTCAGCAATTACCATGTAACATACCCTTTGCTCTCAAAGACAGACACATTCTGTTCACTTCTGAAGGCAACAATAACCCTCCCAAACAAGGTTTTGACTTCTTCATCACTCATTTTTCTTTTACCATGTTAGAATTTGTAGGGTTGCAACTTGTGAGAGAGACAAAATATATCCTGGTACTTGGTGGGTAAACCTAAAGCTAGAAGCACTCTGAAACAACTTCTTCTTTTTGTTTTGGTTGCTCCTGTTAGGGGTCGCCACAACAGATCATCTGTTTCCAATTCTTCCGATCCTATGCACCTTACTCTGTCACACCAACCACCTGCATGTCATTTCTCACCACATGCATAAACCTTATTTTAGGCCTTTCTCTTTTCCTCTTACCTGGCAGCTCCATCCTTAGTATCCTTCTCCCAATATACCCAACATCCCTCCTCAGCACATGTCCAAATCAACACCATCTCGCCTTTCTAGCTTTGTCTCCAAACCATCCAACCTGAGCTGACCCTCTAATATATTCATGTCTAATCCTGTCCATCCTTGTTACACCCAATGCAAATCTTAACATCTTCAACTCTGCCACCTCCAGCTCTGTCTCCTGCTTTTTTGTCAATTCCACTGTCTCCAACCCAAGTAACATAGCTAGTCTCACTACCATCTTGTAGACCTTCCTTTTCACTCTTACTGGTACCTCTGTCACAAATTACTCCTGACACTCCTTTCCACCCAATCCACCCTGCCTGCTCTCTCTTCTTCACCTCTCTTCCACACTCACCATTACTCTGAACTGTTGATCCCAAGTATTTAAACTCATCAACCTTTGCCAGCTCTACTCCCTGCATCCCCTCACCAATCCTCTGCCCTCCCTGTCATTTATACACATATGTTCTGTCTTAGTCCTGCTGACCTTCATTCCTCTCCTCTCTTGAGCAAGTCTCCACCTCTCCAGGGTCTCCTCAACTTATTCCCTACTCTCACTACAGATCACAATGTCATCCGCAAACATTATAGTCCATGGGGATTCCTGTCTGATCTCATCTGTCAACCTGTGCATCACCATTGCATATAAGAAACACTCTGAAACCATGCATATTTGTTTACTGGGGCAGTGCACTGATCAACACTGACCAATGACAGGGTGAAATACAAAACATTTCACAAACAAAAAAAGACAGAAATGTAAATCATAACAGAGAAGTTTATTTATAATGCTAAATCATCTTTTTAGACTTTCTAAGCTTTGTGGTTACATCAGAAACAACAAGGTGAGTGTTCTCAAGTAATCTCCACTATTTTATTCAGTGACTGATAGTGCCAAGAGGGTTTGAGCCTGGACAATAGCCCAATTCATCCCCACCTCATAAAAGCCCAATCTACAGCAGTCTTATTAAAAGTTATTTATTTATTTATTTTTGCTTCCTGAGCCTTTTCTACTATGCAATATCAGTCATCAGAAAGCCTACATATGTATGAAGGAATCTTAGAAGTGATAGGTTGCTTTTCTTAAAAACATTTTGCTCACTTTCTTATGACCCTTTCTCATATGGCGTGGTTATCAAATGACTCTTCATTAATGTACACCAGCTCTTGGCAACAACAGATGCAAGTGTGCATGGGTGACACACAGTCTCAGAAACTAAAATTGCATTTATTGTTTTGCTTCCATTTGATTTGATTTGGATTGAAGTGCTCTGAAAGGTTAAACAAATTAAATTGTTTACCATTTATTCATGGGCAGTTATCATTTTTGCAGTGAAGGATAGCAGAATTAGTTTATTATATGCCTAAATCTTGTTCTTGGCCTTCAGGTAACTTTGAACCTCATCCTATTTTCCTTTACACATTTCTGAAGTACAACTGTGAAGATTCGCTCGTAGATAGCCAGGAATTTTCATCAATAAAGGAATGCTGATTTGGAGATTGGTTAACTTTTCATGTTGTTTCTTACATTTCTGATCAGAATTTGTTTTTACAGAACAATTGTGTATTCTTTATTTAACTGATGCAGTGCATTATGAAAATCTATATTCAGTCAAAGAATAACTTGGGAATTAGCATAAGAATGAAATAACTTTTTGTGCATGTGCACCTGTCTGAGTGTGTTCTGTGAGCTCATATGAAAAGCAGATCCCACTGAATGACTACATTAATGAAACTTAAAAATAATCTTGACTGAACTGAACTGCCCCGTGAAGTAGTCTATGAGGGTCCATTTTTTGTAGGATTCAGTTTCTGTAGTAAACATTTAAAGAGGCAGTCAAATACAGTTCCAATGGAGATTTTTCTGGAATACCTTTCTAAAGTCATAATAGTTAAAATACACTGCACATGTAGTAATGTAAAAAGGTATGCTGGTATTCTGGATGGGTTAGTGTGCATTTTAACTGTTCATAGACATATCTTTTTATAGAAAAATGAGGGTAATCTGTCATAGACACAACTGGATGAGGAGGAATGGTTTTCTTTTTTACATTAAACCTTTTGACCTGTATTTGTGCTGCGTATTGCTAAGCCAAAAAATATGTAGGCCATACTGCCTTTAAATTGCTGCACTACAAATACTGAAGTAAAAACTGAGAAGACTGTCTTTAGAGATGTAGAAATTGCCCATGTTGAAGAAAGTAGTGGTTATAATATTACTGAAAACATTAATTTTGCTTTTCAGCAAATATGCATCATGCAAAAAAAAAATTCTGTAGTGGTTTTGTGATGCCATTTTTGTTAACAGTGCAAACTTAATACACTAAAGTGCCTGTTTTCAGAGATGAATCAGGGGTGTTGCCTGTTTAAGTGACTTGCTCAGTGTCACATGGTAAGCAAATAGTGAAGGAATCAAACCTGGGATGACTGACATGAAGCTCATTATCCGCGTGTAGCAGTAATACTGTGTATTTAACTGATAAACATGATAAACCACAGTTCACTGGCCTGTGGTGAATGAGTAAGTAATCGAAATGTGGAATACATCAGTTTGTTAGTTTTTTTTATCTACTAAGGTAATGTCCCCTAAAGCTGATAATTTTTATATCACTGAGGAAGTATAGCACTGTAAAAGTAGACACTGCATATCCTATTACTCTGTCTACTTGAGTGCCATTCCTGAAAAGGTGTGTATTCTCAGAATTTTAATTTATGGGACAATTGAAAAATTCAGCTCTTTTTTGTTGTTTGAAATACTAACATATTTTATTTGAATGACCTTCTTGTCAAGGTTTATATACAAGAGAAGTGCTGGGTATCTGCAGTGTGCAAGGAAGTGCTGACAAGGAATATTTATGACATTAGTTTGCAGCTTCCCGAATGGCTGGCTGCAGTGAATTGCATTGCAGGTCTCCATCGCTCCTATGTTCATGTTAGGATGTTAACTTCCCTATCCACTAATATTCAGGTGCACATTGCATACATGGATTAAAAGATTGGACAAAAGCTCCAAAAAGCGCTACTGAGCAACTACGACTCCATGACCTTTGGTTGCTAAGCAGTGCTCAGACTACAGCTTCATTATCATTTTCTTCACAATTACTGTGGTCCTAGCCACACCCACTGTGATGTTATTTCTGTGGTTGCACTCCTTGTGTGCCTCTTTGAGCATCTGAAAAGGTAGAACCCTAATGAGCCGTGGGATAGGATCTGGTTCTTACATCACCTGACTGGATTAAACATGTAATTGTAGAATGATGAAAGTAGCTCTACGGCTCAGCTACGGTAACTAAATATTTCTAACATATTGTATATATTTGTGCACATCTAGTTTACACATTTGTTTATGTTGGAGCTGAAAAGGGTATACTGGACAAACCTGTCTACAAAGTTATCAAATGAAAAAAATAAATATAAAAACAATTAAGACTTTTAAAATTCAAGTTTGTTTAGGAAGTTTTTGATTTTGTTGAGTTACTGAAAAGTCCTAAAAGGTGTACAGCATGCAATGTGCGATAAGGTAACTGACAGTCAAGGCTAGACATTTCAAAACTATAGCCATAAACAGAGTTAGATGAGGCATACATAATAACCCTATTACATTTGTAATTTTTAAAGACAGAAATAAAACTTCAAATTATAGAATTTAAACACAGACAAGTGTATGCAGAACACCTGGAACCCATCTTTAATCCTTCTGTAGAAGGTATTTTTCCAGCAGAAAGTTGATGGTGAAAATTCCTTCTCAAAACTGCTTGAAGTACAAAGTTGTAGAAAGATTAGTATGTTTCTGAAACGTAAGTTGGGTAAAAGCTGTTGTTGTGGTCACAGGTCAGGCAAATAAGTCACAAGGGGAAAAAACAATATCTTGGACCTTATTTTAATGGGTTAAGATTCAGAATACAGAAAATGCACAGAGCCAGTGTAAAAATGGAAACAGTATACAAACTATCATGAGATGTTTTGTTCAAGCATTATGACTAATGTTCCTACCATTTAATAGCAGCAAATATGACAAGGTAGCCACTGCTTGCAGGAATCAGATGAAATTGTAAATGGAACAGACCCATAATCCTCAAGCTTCCATCTCCAAAATATGGAACACTTATTAACAAGTTATTAAAAATATCAAGAAGGAAGCTTCCTCCATGGTTACATGTTAGATTATTAGAAAATGTTCTTTTGATGAATTAATACGAATCGGTATTATTTACCATGGATATTAGTTTAAAAAAAATTCTTAACAATGAATGTGTGACAATTTACTTTCAATATGAAGCAGTGAACATAGAAATTTTAAGACTCAGAATTAAGCATGTTCCTCATAATGAGGTACTTTTAAGAGGTATGAGCAAGAAGTTCATTGGGTTCTTTGCCTGAGAAATGCAGACATTCTATAGCTTGTGCTCCCCCCCCCCCCTCTTAAGCCAGGCAACCAATGAGCTTTTAGATGCCTCTGTGAGATCACTGAGGCCTGAAAAACAGGAAGTACAAGACTGCTTTCAGCAATGTTAGCATGTAAAGTTATGATTTTACTGGATGGTTTGTGATTTTTGCTGGAAGCCAGAAAAAAAAAAAAAAAAAAAAAAAAAAAAAACAACTAAGAAAATCAGATTTGCAAACTAATTTCATCTGTACAGTTGGATATTATGAGCCATCACACTGCATCATAGCAAGAAATACAAATTACCTTTGGCTCCCTGCTTTTGTTAGCCTTTCCTGGACTGCATTTCCCACTGTGGTCATACTGTTTTGAAAGTTGACTTTGTTGTATCTGGATTTCCAAGTGGTTCAAGCTGTTCTTTTTTCTTCTTCTTGTTACTACTACTCCTAGACAGGGTCAGCCTTTTATCAAGTGGTGCCCTAGGCAAAAGGGCTCCATAACACCCCCCAACACCACCTGGTGCCCCCATCCTGGTCTATTTACAGCATCCAATTTACTGGAAAAGTGCCCCTGATAGAGCGGCACCCTAGGCAGCCATCTAGTTGGCCTATGCCTAAGGCTGGCTATGCTCCTAGAACTAATTATAATTTGGGATTGCTATGTTATACCAGAATAAATGATGCTTCCCACGAATGGCTACTAACAACACCATTACTGGTGTCACCAGAACCTTTCATCCAGTTACCCAGGACTGAGTAGATGAACCTTTGGAGCTCTGCAGGATATGTGGATAAATTGAATAGCTGACAATTACTCTTCTGTATGAATATGAAACAAAAACATCCCACACCACATTCCCACTATCACCCTATTTCCATTCATCCAAACTTACGCAAGATCTTTGCAAAATGTATCTGCCTTCAACTCATAGAATATATAATTAAACATCACCTCATCTTACAAAAGTAGCCTGGGTTCTGGTCATGGAAGAGCACTTCACCAGCCCATGGTCACTTACTGATGACATTCTCATGTCATTGGACAAAGGCATGCTGTCTACAACAAGTTTCATAGATCTCACTAGAGCCTTTGACTTAGTTAAGCACTTCTCACTCATACTCCACTTGAATGAACTAGGCTTCAGCCCAGATGCCATCTCCTGGTTCTAAAGCTATCAGGAAAACCACCATTTCACATTTAACAGTAACGTATATACCTCCCATAATTAATTAATAATATTTAAATGGATGATTTGGACATCAGGGCAAAAATAGTAGAAAGACCTATAGTCGCATACAGAAGGGGCTCAAACTTAAAAAGGCCTTCTTAGGAAAGGTTCTAACTACACTAGAACAGGACATGTAGGGATGTACAAATGTGAGTCTTGTAACTGGTGACATAAGGTGAAATCGGGTAGCAAATTTACAGTGAATTATATAGACCATTATGTAAAAGGTAAATATAACTGTCACTCCAAGGCAGTGGTCTACATGGCCACATGTGACCAATGCCTAGCATTTTATATAGGCAAAACAAAAAGGAAATTTAACACCAGAATTTATGAACACAACTTTGCCATAAGAAAGAATAATATTAACAATGCATTAGCGAGGCATATTCAAGACAACACTGGCCACAATTTCACATTTATGGCAATAGACCATGTAGACATCAGTGTCAAAAAACCTTGGGGACTTCATTTAGAGTTAAAGGAGTTAAGGTGGCAAATCTTACTACAGGCAGATAGATGGCCAGGGATAAATGACAGGATGCCCATCTCTCCTGTATTGAAATTAAAAGCTCTAGAAAGGAACAAAATACCTTAAAACATTTGTTAAGCACAATCACTTTTGTATGTATTTTGGTTTGGGTAACATTTTAGCATTATGTGAACATGTAATATGAGATTTTAAAAATGACTTTGGTTTTAATTTTATTCTATTTATAACCATTTATCTTTTAATTACAAGTTTTAGTTGTATTTAAGATGTAACAGTTTTAACTGTAATACAGTCATCAAGGGGTTAAGTAATGTTCCATATCAGTGTTGCTTAGCTAGCTGCCTCTCTTTGCTTACCCAATCAGAGTGTTTTTTTATATGTATATAAATGGCTGTCTTACATTTTAATGGTGTCTGATGAAGTTAACACTTGTTTAACGAAAGCACTCACGTTTTATTTGTTTTTCTTGTGGATTTTTATCATTAAATACACCTTTGGTTTATAATCACCTGAGTGATTTGTGCCTGTGAAACTCTGCCTGCCAGCATTTTTATTTATACAATTTGGGATTGCTATGCCAGAATAAATGATGCTACCTATGAATGGCTACTAACAACACCGTTACTGGTGTCACCAGAACTTTTCATCAGGTTACCCAGGACTGAGTAGATGAACCTTTAGAGCTCTGCAGGATATGTGGCTAAACTGAATAGCTGACAATTACTCTTCTGTATGAATATAAAACAAAAACATCCCGCACTACATTACCACTATCACCCTACTTCCATTCTTCCAAACTTACACAAGATCTTTGCAAAATGTATCTGCCTTCAACTCATAGAATATATCATTAAACATCACCTCATCTTACAAAAGTAGCCTGGGTTCTGGTCATGGAAGAGCACTTCACTAGCCCATGGTCACTTACTGATGACATTCTCATGTCATTGGACAAAGGCATGCTGTCTGCAACAAGTTTCATAGATCTCACTAGAGCCTTTGACTTAGTTAAGCACTTCTCACTCATACACCACTTGAATGAACTAGGCTTCAGCCCAGATGCCATCTCCTGGTTCTAAAGCTATCAGGAAAACCACCATTTCACATTTAACAATAACTTATATACCTCCCATACCTCACCTCTACTCACAGTCACCCCCACTGCTCTCTATATACATTAACAAGTATCTACTGGATGTTCCTCATCTTACTTGTATTTTATATGCTGGTGACATGGTCCTGTACCATTCCAGCCTCTCATTTACTAAATTACAGCAAGATCTACAATCTGCCTTCCATTGTCTCAGTAAATGGATTGTAAGGAAAACTTTGCATGTACCCAAAACAAAAACAATGGCTTTTGACACCAAACAGAAGCTTAACAGAGCCCCTAAGACTATAACAATCTTTATTTATACTGATTTTTATTTTATTTTATTTTGCCTTTGTTTACTTTATAGTCTCACTGGATTAGCATGATTTCATATTCAGCAAAGTCCAGGGGAGAAAAGCTCCATATATCATGCAGTCATTAAATCAATCATGAAAATTTAAACAAAAATTAGATAATTATATACAGTATAATAGTATGCATTAAAGAGATTAAGCAAAAAAAGTCAAACATTATATATAGTTGAAGAATCCACATCCAACACTCATCACATGCATATAATAAGGAGAAAATTATACAGAGAAACAGTTTATGATCAGCAGTGAGTGTACTTTATAGGACCATAGGAAGTTACTAGGCTATTGGCCCTGAGGCCTTTACAAGCCTAGTCAAGAATTTAGCCCATATTCCAACACATCAACACCCTATGCCATTGTCCAGCAGGGACACAGGTGGAATCACAGGGGTGTATTTTCTGTTCCCCATCCAGTTATCCAGGTTGCACTTAAAAAGGGTTTATGAGGTACTCTGCTTTTATGGGAATATATTAGCCTCAGTACATGCCCTTGGTGAAGTAAAATCAGTCTTGGTGAAAATGTGAAAATTTACTTCTAAGAGGAAAGAAAATTACTTCATAAAGATAGTAACAGAAAGAAAGATAGAGTTGAAGGAGAGTAGGAATAAATTATTGTAATGAGAAATCAGAAGTGAGAAAAGAAGTATAGTCAGGATTGTTCTAGAGAGGAGAGGAGATGAGATATGTGATCACAATTTTTCCTTTAAGCAAGTGCTTTCTTTCACATACCATGATCTCTGTTTAGATCTATAGTTCAGTTTCAACCTTCATCTAGAAAACATATGCAAAAAAAATAAAATAAAATAAAATAAAAAATAGAGATTCCCTGCTATTCTGGGTACAAAAATATTTATTTTTCTTTCACACCTCACCCAATTAGCAATAGGGAGAGGAATCCTACATCTTCAACTCCAGTTTAATCTCTTGCTTGTCTCAGCAGCATCTACTAAAAAAAATCCACTCCCATTCAAACAGTAGAAAAAATATGGAGCAAAAAAACAAAGCATTCCAATATGGAAAGCGGTCAACCGGTAAGCAACACAGAAAATAACTTCACCTCCTAAGTGCGAGAATCCCTCCCACCTAAACTTAGACATCTCAGGTTCTATGCACTGTTAAAATCTCATTTATTTAATCAAGAAAAAGTATCTGCAACTCGTCAGGCTACATAACCTAAATATGGTATCATTATCTATCCTTTACTAATATCCATTGGGAGTGATTCTCCCATCTCTGGCTCAAAGTACCAAATGGGCATATCTTGCTTTAACCTCCTAAATGTAAAGCAAGCTTTTCCACATATTGTGTGTTACTATCTCTGAACATTGATCACACTCACTTTATTAACATAGTTTGTATTGTTAGCACAGTACAGTCTTTGTGCTTTAATCACTTTCACTTCCTTGTTAATGACTTCTTGTATGCTTTGCACTAGTTGTCATTATATTGGTTCCGGGCTGAGAATGAGATTGGTCAGAACTGATCAGGGTTCTATCTCAGTAAACAAATTCAAAATAAATCTAAAATAAAATATTGTCATCAGGTCAGTGGCCTTTTACCTGCACCCAAGTGTGGCATTCCTCTACAGCAGTGTGACAGGATTTAGTGCTCAGATTTTTTTTTTTTAATTAAACTCTTAATGCTAGATGAATTATTTTGACTGACTCCAAATGATCCTGTCTGATAAATGTCATAGTTTAATCCTGATACAGGCAGCAAAGGTGGGATTTCGCTGTCATGTTCTTTGTCTTACTTTCTTACTACTTTGAAGATTATGTTTATATTAAATTTCCAACTGCCCTGAAATTCTTCAGATCCTTGTGTCCTGAATTTCATTCTTTGTTACATAACTGAGACAACTGCTACAGTGCCTTCACTTATAGGAATTGTAGAAAAAAAGGAGATGCAGTTCTGGCCTGCTGGAACGCAAAGGTGATGATGAGATTCTTTCACTGGACCAGCTCAGGTTTTACAATATAGGTAATTGAATTTTCAAACTGTCAGAAATCTTTTATCATGAGTTATTTGTTGATGTTGGATTATGTTAGCATTAAAGTAATAAAATATATCACTATTACGTTTTTCTTCTGGTGTAATAAGAACTGGCAAAGTTTTGGTTAACTGTTTAATTTTACTAGACTGTCTTCCAGTTGGTTAGGGCTTATAGGGTAGAATAGGTTTGGCTCATGCTATGAACTTCTTAATGGCCCTTTAACCCTTTTATTTTCCTTAGATTCTGACCTTGGTATACCATTTATGCAAGAGGCTAGGTATTCTTAAGGAGTTACAAAATGTAGATCAGTCATTCAGCCTCCGCTTTTGACACACTGTAAAAAACAATGCACTTTGACAATGGTCAGCCTTGATTTCATGAGGTACCTGGGGACATATTGTTCATCTCAGGCCTGTCAGGGGAGGTATGCAACCACCTGCCTTGTATAGGACATTGTACACAAAATGAGAGCTCAGTTTACAAAAAGCAAACAGCCAGTTCAGATTTGCTGTGTAATTTGGAAATTATATTTATAATGAAGATTTGAATGGAACCCTTCCATGAGGACTTTCATTATTCAGCACCCTAGGTAGGGTAAAATCAGTGGCAGTAGATGCACGTATGAAGTGCTTAAAGCTCATACTAAATCTACAACTCATTTAAATATGTTTTGGGAGCAGACACAAACTTCAGAATTCTTCTTATATTCCATCTGCCTGGTAATACCAGGTCCTTTCTTCAGCAGATGACTCATCATATTGCATTTATTGAAACTTTGAGTAAATAATGGTCCTACTTGATCTCTCAGCAGCATTTGGGATCCTGCCAGAAGGGTTATGTTTCTACCATGAACTCTCTCACACACACAATCCTTGACTGGTTTGAGTCTTAACTCTCAAACTGTACACTGTGATTAATTCCTTGAATTAATGCTGCTGAGATTTACTCTCTTGAGTTCAGGGTTCCCAGATCTCCTTTTAAAGAATCTTGCTGTATGTGGGTTGATGTCATTTGAAGGAAAGGTTGGAGTTGTTACTGTTGTTCAGATGCTATCCAATTAGACTGCTCCTTCCCAACAAAGTTATATGCTGTAGCCTGCATTTAGATATAATGCCATCCTAGGTGTTTGTAGAGTAGCAACACAGATCAAGTCCACACAAGACTGAGATGACCTTGAAGTTATCTAGTGCTGTGTCTTCTTTATAATTTATGGAGGAACTTGACAAGAATTAATTTATAGAATACATAATTTAGATGTTAACTTTAATGATCAGCTGTCACTCAATCAGAGGATGGCTGTTTTAAAATAATTTTATTCTTGGCTATAAGGCAGTAGCTTGAAATGAAAACAAATGCCATTTGACTGAAACCAAATTACTGAATGTCATCAGAAAGATGATTCAACACAGTACAAATTTTGTAACACAATACATATTTATACACACTTTTTTATATGAAGGCAAGACTCATCCTCTCCCCATTTGTATCCTTCTAAATAATTTTCATTCCAATATCGCTGTCTTCTTGATGTAAACAGTTTTGCTTGAGAAAACATGTCATTGAAGAATAACTGTAGCAGTCCTGTTTCCAGGTCTTACTTTTCATTTTCTTCATTCTGTCTGAAAAAGTGTATACAGCCCCAGCTGATGAAGATGAAGCATGACATTATGCAGTATTTACATGATGAATTCCACTCCTCTCTTTAAAGTTTGCAAATTCCATAACAATAAAATAAGATGCTTTACCAGATAAAACATTTCTAGTATACCATGTATGCTAAAACTTTCATTTTTTTAAGGTTTGTATACAAAGTAGCAGAATATTCATAGTCGACACAGCCATCAGCTTTTAATGAGCATTTATGAAAACCAGAAGCATTCTTCCAAGAACTGGAGCAGTATAACCCAAAATACAGTCTCAATCATGGCTTTCCATGCCATTCCTATGGTTTTAAAGGTGCATTCAGTGGGCACTTACTATTCACTTGACATTCATACACACATCTTTATCTTCTTTTTGACATCTTGATTCAAGTCTGGTCATCGTTAAGATTATTTGGCTAAATATTTCATTCTAGACATTCCAGAAATGAGCTTGAAGCAACAGTTTTTGTATTTAGGAATAACTTTCCTGAGTGAGTATAAATCTAGAATCGCACAATACATACTCATATCTGACACTGAAAACTAACCTAGAAAAGCATTGAATGTAACACTGGCTTGATTACTTTTAGCCATCCCTGCAAGACATATTCATGAATTATTGTCAGAATTTTATTTTAACTCACTATACATTGGTGCATTATCCCTTACATTTAACATTAAAACTTGATCAGATATAGCCAAACCTATAGGTTTTCCTAAAATATGTGATCTGTTTACAGCACCAGCACTTGCAGAGGTAAGTAATCTAGGTCTTAAATATCTAGGTTTGGCATCTGCTGAAACATGAGTAATAGCCCCAGTTCCTTTTCACACACACATTTCTTCCTTAAACACAACTTTATTTCTCATAAGTTTAACTGAATTTTCAGTCAGTTTCTCCTTAGCATCTTTAACTATAGTCAAAGGTATTTCTATTCCTTCTGACCAACTTTCACCTGAGAAATATTCTCCCATGAAAGTTTCCAGTATTACGTCAACTGGTTACAAATCTCTCTTACCTATTTCACTTCATTCATAATTGTCTCAACCTAATTTTTTTTTCTGCTCAAGGTATGTGCATTATTAAAGGAAAAAAGGGTATATTTGGTATGGATACTTTCCTCAACAAGAACACGTGAAGACTTTGCACTATAATATCTTTTAGGTTCTTCAGTGTAAGCTGTATAAAAATATGTATTATTCTTACTTTTGCTAGCTCTTAGTATGTGCCCAGTTCAACAAAAAGCATGACATTTTTTCCAAATAGTTTTACTGAAAAGGAAATACTTCATAATATGTTAACAATAAATACCCAAAACAAAATTTTATGTAAAATGAAAAAAACATATCAACTATTTACATTATTTACAAAGGCTTGAAAATAATTCATAAATGTTACAGACATATATGCGAAGAAAAAATGTAAAAAGCAATCAAATAATATTTTAAACAAGGTTAAAGTCTGTTTGGTACTATAAGTCTCAATAAGACATGACACCTTTATCCAAGGATTATTAGTGAAACTCTTCAGGTATGATCTATGTTCTTTGATTCTGGTTTCTTTGATAATCATTTCTTTTTCTTCAAAACTTGGAGAGGTAGGGGAAAACCATTTCCTTGTGCTACATCTCCTGGCTATTTCTAAAATTGTCCATAAGAAGTAAGAATTGGATTTATTCATATTATAAGCTTCATTAATATTAAAAAATATATTGTTTTGGTTAAAAAGAAATTATCTGTAAATAAAGCTGAACGGAATACTTCAGTGTCTTTCCAAAAATGATTTAAATTAGGACAGTTGTAAAAAATATGGCACCAATCAGAATTACAAGTTGATAAGCATCTCCAGCAAACAATATTTTCAGATTTTTTTTTTAATTTAGCAATTTTATCAGGGATTAAAAAAGCTCTATGTAAAAACTTCCATGTAAATACACTCTAGTATTAACCCTAGGAATTGAATTTTACAGAAGATAGTAGTTTAACTTTCTCTGTCTGAGAGACATTGGGTGAAAGACTCTGGTCATTGTGTTCCATTATTTAGTTGTTAAGATGGTTTTATAATTTAATAAGATGCTGTGTAATTTGGATACTAAGGTTGTTAGGATAAGGGTTATTATATAGTATTACAGATATTAGTGAAACTAGGGAGGATAGTTTAAATATGATGAGTTTTTACAAATTCTACATAAATCTTGAGACTAGGTAATTATACTTTGTAGAAGTAACCAATCTTGTGATGACAAGTTATGTTCTTTAATGATATGTTGAGCATGTAACAATGTTGCCAGTATGGCAGTAGTGTTGTTACCTCACAGCAATAGGTTCTCCCGTTCGATTTTCGGCTGGGCTTGGGAGTGCCTTCTGTGTGGAGTCTGCATGTCCTCCCCGTGGTTGGGTAGCATTCGAAAGACATGTGTGCATAAATGGACATGCCTTTGTTGAAGGTTGAGTGTCGAGCTGGCACCTCGGCATTTCGTAAAAATCTACTGCCAATCATTAGCGGACCGGAGTTCTGCTGTGGCAACCCCTTACTGGGAAAAGCCAAAAGACAAACAATACAATGTTGCCAGCAAATAAGATTTTTACTATCACATTCATTAAAAAAAGGTTAAAATGTAGCTTATCTGAATTTTTTTTTGTTATTTTAAAAGGGAGATAAGTCTGCTCAAGTGGACGGCTTCAAACACTTTAATGTTGAATGTTGAAAAAAAAACCACATAAAAACACATACAAATCAAAAGTAAAACAGGAGAGATGAGTGCTTTCGCATCACCAAAGGATGCTTCATCAGATCTAAATACTGCAACACAACAGTTCCATTTAATCAAATCAAAATTAGTGCCTGAGATCACATGACCTCAGAGCAGGTTTCAGAGGAACATTTTCATTTAACCCTTTACCAGCAGTAGCATGCAGCAAAATAATCCATTTTGGTTTCCAAGTTCTCAGTACTTGTTCTCACATCACCACCCCTAATATTAGGCATAAAAATTTCAAGCACCAAAAAGTTAAAAACATGATTAGAGCCTTCATTTTTCATGTTTACCAAGTGCATTTCTATCATCGCATCTATTCATACTGTAAACATGCTCTCTAATCCTATCTTTAAAATTACCTATTTGTCTTTCCAACATAGTAACATTTACATACAACGCACTCAGCAAAATAAACAACATTCTGTGTATTACTAATAATTACAGTAAAATCTGCAGCCAGTAACTGGATGTAAGAAGCAGCAACATTCAGTGATATACGAACAAACACTGCAACCACCACATCTGAACATCCCTTTCACTGTCAGATTTGACTCTGTTCTCATCCCAGTGGATTTATAACATAACACTCTTTTAATCGATTTGCAGCTTTTTAAAGGTAAATTTAGGTTCACAGCCTACCACTTCTTTAAGCTTGGGATCTTCCAGTGCTTCTTAACAGTGTTACAAACATTATATACATTATTTGAACAACTTAAGGTACTTAAGTATGGCCTTTCATTCATTCCAGTGAAGGGCTCTAGTCTTCATGAAGTTGTGCTTGACTTTAAGCTCTCTCTCTCTCTCTCTCTCTCTATATATATATATATATCTAAGGAACATTACATTGAAACTAAGTTATGGTAAAACGTAAAACAACTACAACTTCCATAGACATGTTCAGGAAGCCAAGTACATTCATTCCAGTTATTCCACCAATATTAGAGGCTTTCAGTAAGGTGTGTGAGAAGATCTATATAGTATATTTAATGAACGGTCAATGAAAGGGAACTACTTTAATATGACAAAAGCTGAATGGGAAATTTTGAATGATTGAATTATGTGTTTTTTTCAACATTCAACATTAAAGTGTTTGAAGCCATGCACTTCAGCAGACTTATTTCTATTTTCTGGATTTACTTGTTTGGTCAGCTACAGCTCCCTTGTTTGGTTCTTTAAAGTATTTTGAAAGGGACCAATAGGTCAAGCCAGGTTTTGATATCTGCATTAGAGTTTAGTATTTTCCTAAAATTGTTGAAAATGTTGTTTAAGTAGTTTAGGTTTGTGGGTTTTGTTACATTATACTGAATGGTATGGCAAAGAAAATACCAGAACTTGTTGGAAAGGTTACTGAAGGAAATTTTGATGTTAGTGGATTTTCTTTTTGTACTATAGTTAAATGAAGAACTTTCCAATTAGAATTATAGTTTGGATCAATCCAGTTTACTACATTCTTAACTAGGGATGCATTAATATAGGCTTCAATGTCAGGATACTTTATGTGCCACCATGACCCCATGACCTAATATGATGTATATAAGCAATCCTGTTTTTATTAGGATACCATAAAAAATTTATTAAAGTCTTATTTATGAGTCTAATATAATTGTTTCCAGGATGGGTGTCCAGCTCCAAGGCAAATCTTAGGAAGGAGGGTCATTTTTAACAATTGTAGCCTATCTTCAAATGAGAAAAACAGTATTCCATTTGTTTATATGAGTGTTTGCTAGAGATATTATATTTTATAGTTCATTTCTTTCATCTTTTCTATAGTATTACTCAAGACTATACCTAAATAATTTAGAGATCTAACCAGTTCTCCAATAATGCTTTGATTAACCAATTGAGTTTTTCCGTTATCATTGACAATGAGACGTTTGGATTTCTGTTTATTAAAACGAAGACCTGATTTTATTTTGAAATTTGTTTATTATTGTATGTAATTCAAATAACTCTACATCTGACTTAGATACATTTAGGAAAATGTGTTTGCAAATAGAGCTATTTTAGAATTATATTGATTGTAAATATTAATACCTTTCAATTTTGCGTTATTTCTTATTGATGATGCTAATACTTCTATGACTGGCAAATAATATAGGGGATAGACAGCATCCTTGCTTAGTGCCTTTGGTTATGGGAATATGTTTTGATGTGAAATGGTCTAGTTTGATGTAGGCTATGTTATCTTTAGAAATTCTATCAAAGTTAAGATTTTTTTAATATTGTCATGGGTGTGCCTTTTATATATGAAACCAGTTTGATCATTATGTATTATTTTTAGAAGTGGGGCCTTCATTTAATCAACAGGGATAGACATAACAATTTTGTAGTCATTATTTAATAAAGAAATTGGTCTGTATGACTCGCATTGTTGTAGATTTTTGTCAGTTTTAAGAATAGGAGTAATCAGGGAGTATCTCCAAGAAGGTGGAATCATATTATTAGACTGCCCTTCAATCAGGGTTTTATGAATGATGGCTTCTGGAAAAGGTTTATACATTTTTATGATGATGCCATCTAAACTCGAGGCTTTGTTAGGTTTAAGATTTTTAATTTTATTATTCTAAGAATCTCTGGAATGACCTTTAGATTTAGATTAGTTAATTCTTCATCAAGAACATTTCTGTTTAAGTTGATAGAATGGTAATGTTTAGTATAGTGAAACTTAAAAGTATCTAGAATATCTCCTGTGTCAGAAACTGAATTATTCATGCCTTCATGCAATAATTTTAAGATATTGTTTGATTTGGAATGCAGTTTGGCTCTTATTGATTAAATTATGCATATGCTTGGGGGTGAGAGCATATGAATTTAATTTCATTTTTTCTAGAGATAAGTTTGTTTTATTTGTTAATATATCTAAGTATTTTTTATTTAGTAAGTCTATTTTTTCATTTAAGGTTAAATGTATAGATTTAGATCTAATACTAGATAACTGTGACAGTAAGTTCTGTAATTCTGATTCACACTCCTTTAGTTTATTTTATATTAAACCACAATTTTGCCATAAATATAAGCCTTTAAAGCATCCCACACCATTATTGTGTTTGTTTCAGAATTATTATTTGTCTCTAGAAAGAATTCAAACTCTGATAATAACCAAGGTTTATTATCTTTAAGCTTGGTGATATAAGCAGGTATTCTAGTTACAAGAGTAAATTTGCTGAAATCTGTTTGTATATCTAATATAAGACAATTATGATCTGATAAATGACAAGGAAGAATTATAAAAGATGATCTGTTTAAGGGGGGCAGAGCCTGAATGGCTGACTGAAAGCAACATTATTTTAGAGCTCCATATAACTAGTTAAATAAGACAGGCAAAATATTCCTTTTTTTCTTCAAAGTTTAAAATCTTATATATAAAGGGCTAATTTACATAATTAGAAACTTTGGTGAAGTTTTACAAATAATTTCCTGTCAAAAAGCTTGGAGATATATTCACTTGTTAAAATGAGCAACTCAAAGAATTCTCACCAGGATGCTGCATTAGAGAAGGAACTACAACAGATGGCATCTACCCTGCAGGAATTGTCTTTGAAGATGGATGATTTTAAAGAGAACCTGGAAAATCTTAAAACAAACATTCAAAAACAGGCTGACACCCTCAATGGAATTCTACAACAACACCAGACAAGGATAACAGGAATAGAGGTTTTTCTAAATGACTTAGAAAGCAGACTTAAGGAAGAGGAAACACAGAAAGAACTGCTTCTTAAACAAAACACTTGGTTGGTTAATAAAGTAGATGTCTTGGAAAATAGAGAGAGGAGACATAACATCAGGATTTTCGGATTACCTGAAAACACAGAAGGTGAGGATATTATCTCCTTTTTATCAAGCTGGATCCCTGACATTTTAAATTTAAAAGAAGGACTTTCCTTTGGCATTGAAAGGGCACACAGAGCTCTTGGGAAACCTGCCAGTAACTCAAACTCTCCTCCTAGGTCAATAATTATCAAATTTCTTTCATACTTGGACAAGGAACTGATTTTAAGATCTGCTTGGAGGAAGGCACCTCTAAAATATAAACAGAGCCTGATAAGATTTAATAACGACTATTCATCTAGAATAATGGAACAAAGGAACAAAGTGTGGCCAATGATAAAGTTTCTGAAAGAAAATAACATCAAGGCACAACTTGCATATCCAGCTAAGATAAGAATACTGTATGCCAATGAGATGAGGACTTTTATTGGCTTAGAGGAAGCCTCTTCATTTATTAAAACTAATAATGTGATTACTTTACCAGAAGATATAGATTGGATGTCACCTTCTCTCAAGAGAACAAAACAAACAAATGTCTGGACAGATGTCAAAAAGAAGAAGCAAAAGTCTGATACTGTTACAGCCAAATCTCTCAAAGCATCTACTATGATATGAATTGTTTTAACATTACTTTAAAGGACCAATTTTACTACTTGGAATTTTAAAACAAAGGTAACTAACTACTGGAATCTTTATCTATATTTTTTGAAAATAGATGACACATGAGAGTTTTCACATTACCTCAGGTATGTAAAACAGGGTACTTTTCTTTCACAGAAGGAGGGTTATATATCACATAAAATATTTATACTGTAAATCAACATACATAGTATATGTGTATTTTCTCTTAATTTTTTCTTTTCTTTCTCTCTTCTTATTATTTATTTTAACTGCATCTTGTCTCCCTTTCTAAATTCTCTCCTATTTACTATACTAATATAGTCTGTATATATTTAATAACTTACTATCTATACATAGATAAATGTTGGGTCTTTCGGCTTTTCCCGGTTAGGGGTCACCACAGTGGAACTCCGATCTGCTAATGATTGGTAGTAGATTTTTACGTGCCGAGTTGCCAGCCCTGACGCACAACCTTCAATGAAGGTACGCCCATTCACGCATGTCTCCACACAGAAGACGCTTTAGCTGAGAATTGAACAGGACGTCTTACTGTGAGGCGACAACGCTACCGCAGCACCACCACCACAGTATCTATACATAGATAAATAATAGTCTAAAATAATCTAGTTTTAAGGTAGACTAAATGGAATAATGAACTTAATTAATTGTTATTACAATATTTATTAGATTAATGATAGTCACTGTTCTGCTTATTGGGATTGGGGACATGTTCCTGATTAACTCTGAAATGTTCCATTCATGTACATGTCCTTTGAATTATTTCCTTTTAGTATTAACAAATACATAAAAAAGGAGGGAAAACGTACTGTTGGTTAAGAGAAGTGAAGCTTTCTTCACATTCTATTTGTGTTGTCATAGCAACAGTAAACAACTGCTGCAGTTTCTTTTTTTTCCCCAAAATCTCTGTATTTAAATTTTCTTTTTTCAAATAATAACAATACGGTAACTCAAAAACACAAATAAACAATACAAATACCTATCTAAAGAAAACAGACAACAATCTCGTTCTGAGAAAATTATATATATATATATATATATATATATATATATATATATATATATATATAATATATACACAAGAAGTCACTACATCGTCAAGTAAAGTATGAGAATTCTTATGTTCATTTGGTCTCATAAGGGATAGTTAAAATGAGGATAGTCTATATATAAATAGAAATTTAACCATTTATTTGTATGTTTATGGAAAATATATAGTGGGAAAATGAATGGAGAAGATGCAACAAAGACTGGTTATACTACATTGATTTCTTATTTAAAGGTTAGCTTTTTATGACAATTTGTAGGCAAATTTTATTTGTCAAGAATTATATCTAGTAAGTAACCCCAGTATTTTTGGTAATAGCGTTTGTTTTTTGTTTTTGAATAAATTAATTTGTGAGATGAGATATATTTGATAGCAAGATTGCTAAAATTTTCCCATGTAATTGGTGGCATGACATTCCATTTTTTTGTAATAAAGAATTTAATAACGGCACACATCGTAATAAAGACATGTTTTAATATTTTTTGGGAGTTGATTGATATTAATGTGCAATATAGCTGTCTCCCAAGTAAGGGTTGATTTTTCATATCCCATCTTCTCTAATCTTACTCCCAAGGAACACCATAAGTTGTGTATCTTAGTACAGTTCCACATGACATGTAAAATATCAGCTGTTTGATCTGGACAATGGGGACATATAGGCGAAAAGTTAGGATTGAATTTATTTAATTTAGATAAGGTATAATATAGATTGTTATTTACCATAATTTGTGTATATAACAGCTTCTTGAAAGGAATGAATTTGATTGTATTTTCAATGGCTAGTTTCTTATTTTCTTCAGTCAGTGATTGATTTTTCATTTGCCAATAGTTTGAAAATAATAAAGAATTCTGATGTTTTGCACTCATTACAATTTTATAAGTCCTAGAAATTGTTTTCCCTTTAATCGCAAGATTTTCAAGTATTAAATTAACTAAATCTATGTTCTGTAAGTCAGTGTGTATTTGTGAGAATTTAGCATTTATAAGATGATGAAGTTGGTTAAGGATAATACTATATTTCATAGGAAGTTTGAGTTCAAGTCTCATTTGCCCTGTGTTAGAGTCTTTCCATTGGTATATATTCCATATTGTGTAGTATTTTATTAGGGGGTAGTTTGTTAGATTTACTGGTTTATTATTTATTAGTAGATTAGGATTTAGGTGTAACAGTTGTATAAGGGCAAAAGCGTTAGCTAATTGCAATGATTTAAATTGTTTCTGTGTTGTAAAAATCATGTTTTTAATTAGTGGGTGTAAATTATTCATGTATATGCTAGCCTGGTTTAAATTCAAGAATGGTAAGGATTTGATATTACAGCCAAGGGATTTCAACTGTTCATACCTGATTTTGGTCCACTGGGGTGTCCAAGTATTTATATATGAGTCATAGTTTATTATTTGTATTAGTCTGTATACAGTAATTATACTATAGTAAAGCTTAAAATCAGGTAACCCCAACCCCCCCTTATCTTTGGCGAATACAAGTTTTGCATATTTAATTCTGGTAGATTTGGGATACCGTAAGAATCTTGATATAGCTTTTTCCATGGCAAGGAAGAAGTTTTGGGGAATATTTGAAAAGGTAGTATTTAATTGAAAGAGTATTCTTGGTAGAAAATTCATCTTGACAACACTAGCTTTTGACAGTAGAGACATATTAATGTTTTTCCATCTATCCATATCATTTTGAATACTAGTCCATGTAGTTAGTAGGTTATTGTTTATAATATCTTTGAAGTCTGAAGTAAATATTATTCCTAGATATTTTATCTGGTAGTTTATTTTGATCTCACTCATAGGAAAGTACAATTATTTATGCCCTATAGGATTGAGGGGAAATATGTGTGACTTGTTTAAATTTAAATTATAATTTGAAACTACTGAGAACTCATCAATAACTTTAAATATTTTTGGGAGGTCAGTTGTGGGGAGTTGGAAGTATATATTTAAGTCATCAGCAAAGGCCGAGTATATAAGATTTGTATTGTGGATTCTGGGAATATGATGAAAGTTTTTTTGTGAAATAAACAGAAGGAGGGGTTCTAGATAAAGATTAAATAGGTATGGCAAAAGAGGACATCCTTGTCGTGTACCATTGGATAAGAGTATAGGGTTAGTTATAATTTTATTTACCTGTATAGTGGTAGAAGCTTTCTGATACAGAACCTAGATCATTTTAATGAATTCTTGAGGAAAACCATATAAAGGCAGTATATTAAAGAGAAAGTGTAAGTTTACTCTATTAAAAGCTTTAGTTGCATCTACTGTAAGGGCATATCTGGGGCATTTATCCCTATTAAGTAGTCTTACAATGGTATCTAAGAGGATGGTGTTGTCACTTGTTTGCCTGTTTGTCATAAAGCCCATTTGTTGTTGGGAAATAACAGAGGGGAGTATATTCTTAAGTCTATTTGCTATAACATGGGCTAATATCTTAAGATCAGTGTTTATGAGGGCTATAGGTCTATAATTTGCTGGATCTGTTGGGTCAGAATCCGGTTTAAGAATCAACACTGTCTTAGAGTTATTTAAGTATTTGTCTGTTATACCATATTGTATTATATAGTTGAAAACTTTTAATAACACTTTGGAGATAGGTTCCATGAATAGCTTATAAAAATCAGATGTGTATCCATCAGGCCCAGGGGATTTACCTAGTTTTAGTTTGGTTATTGCAGCTTTTATCTCTTTTAATTGTAAAGGTGATTTTAAGAGTTTCCTTTGATCTTCTGTAATTTGTGGAAAGTTTATATTATGTACAAACTCTTCAAAACTGTCTGTAGATGATGATAATGGTATATTGTATAATTTCTTATAAATATCTTCAAAAGCGTCCACTATATCTTGATTTTTATATTTCACCTGTCCTTCATATTTTATTTCTTTGATCCTAGGAGGTCCACTTTTTATGTTAATTAGTCTAGCTAGGAATTGTGATGGTGTTTGAGTCCATTCTGAATATTGATATATTGACCTTAATTCTAAGAAGGAGATATTTTCTAAATACTGTTTGTGTAATTGTTTTTGCCAATCAATTATTTTTTCCTCAAGTTCTTTAGAATATTTTTCCTGAAGTTCTAGTTCAGCAGTGTTTATTTGATACTAGTTCATTCTTAAGATTGTTATACTTTTTTTTGAGCCATGCAGATTTTTGAATAATAATGCCCCTGATGACCACCATGGTAGCTGCCCATTGTATGTCATATGGAATTTGATCGGATATAAAATCATTTTGAAGTTGGGCTAGTACATTCTGAATTTCTTGTGTAGTTTCTTGGTTTTGTATAATTTTAGGATTTAACATCCAGGTATTGAAATAGGAAATATTTTGTTTATGAGCTTGAAAGTTTATTAAAAGTCTAATTTTGGAATGATCTGAAAGAGTTCTAGGTGATACAGCATAATTTAATTTGTTAGAAAGGAAAGCAAGGGAAATTAGAAAAGCATCTATCCTGGACCAAGTTTTATGAGTGGCTGAAAAGAAAATGAATCTTGATATTGTTTTATCATATTGAAATTTAACATAAGGGTCAATTAGTTCAAATATATTTTGTAATTCTTCAAGTGCTGTAGTGGTAGATTATGAATGTCTGTTTTTATTATGCGATCTATCCTTATCTAGATTTAGTAAAGCATTCCAGTCCCGACCTACAATAAATAGATGAGTTGGGTATTTGGCTAATATATTAAAGATTTCATAAATGAAGGGCTGTTGATTTGAGCAGGGGCTATATATATTAAGAAAGAGTAATGGTTTGTTCAAAGTATGATATTCAGTTGTAAATAATACCCATCTTCCCTTTGAGTCAGCTTCATAGGAAGTAATCTCTCCTTGGAAGGATTTATTTACTATAATGGCCACTCCCCCTGGACAAAGAACTATAATTTGCAGCAGCTATTGTTTTAACCCGTTTTCTTTTCCTTTCCCTAACCCAAAATTGGTCATCTAAGTGAGTTTCTTGCAAGAAAGTTATATCAGCTTTAGTTTGATATGTGAGGTGCATGATTAAATTTATTTTCTTTTTATCTACCATCCCTTTAACATTTCAAGAGTCTATAGTTATCATTTTTTATTAATATTGTTGAAGTTTCTCATTAGTTGATACACAAAAATACAGTTATACACTTTGTCTGTTAGTGTATTTATCTTAAGAATAAATGTTGTGACTTCTATACTCCTAAACTCTAAATAGGTGCCTAACCACCCATCCCTCTGTATTAGTAAATGTGCATCAGTTAAGAAACTAAAATAAACTATTATTTTTAACAACAAGGAGTAGATATATATCAGAGGGATGTCAATAATACCCATACTGTTCCAAATGCAAACAGTCATCAGCTAACAGACTGTGCCCATCCCGTCCCTTTTGTTATTTATATACTGCATATTCATTTTCAGACTTCTTAAAATATTATATTAATTGTACCCTTAGATATTATATAGAGAAAGGGAAAAGTAGCTTTTATAAAAAGTTTTGTAGTAACAGCAACATATTATAATTCTTAATATTTCAAGAGTTATTAAAGAGTTAACAAAACAACATTTTCAAAAACCAAGTACAATATATGTATATTTAAATACGGCATCATTTTAAAAATTCAACAGCATTTGCATTATTCTTGCTAACAGCAACTAACTGTGGTTCTTTAAAATGTATTGGAAACTTTGTTCAACACTGCACTGTCAAAAACCATACAAGCAATCATTGTGAACTCATATTATTAATTAACCAGTGCCATCTACTGGACAAATAGGGGAAAAAAAGAAAAATGTTTTTGTACCTTGCTCATAGACACATTTAAAAGTAACTCAATGGTTATGCCAGTAGAATAATGATTATACATTTTAAACATTTAAAGAAGGCAGCACTTTAAAATTCAGCAACATTTGCCTTATTAACAGCAACTAACTGGTTCTTTAAAATGTATTGGAAACTTCATTTAAAATTGCACTGGCAAAAGCCATATAGATCCATCATTGTGTACTCATATATTAATAATTAACCAGTGCCATTTACTTGAACAGAGAGAAAAAAAAGAGAAATATTTTTATACCTTGCTAATAGACACATTTAAAAGTAACTCAATGATTATGCCAGCAGAATAATGATTATACATTTTAAACATTTAAAGAAGGCAGCACTTTAAAATTCAACAACATTTGCCTTATTCTTGCTAACAGCAACTAACTGTGGTTCTTTAAAATGTATTGGAAACTTCACTTAACACTGCACTGTCAAAAGCCATATAAACACATCTATGTGAACTCATATATTAATAATTAACCAGTGCCATCAACTGAACAAACACAGAGGAAAAAAAAAAGAGAAATGTTTTTGTACCTTGCTCATAGACAGACTTAAAAGCAACTCAATGATTATGCCAGTAGAATAATGAGTATACATTTTAACTGAAACTACTTATGTCTAGTATTTGCACTACTTAAACTATTATATCAAAGGTTATATCCCATTTTTTAAATGTAATTTAACACTTCTTTTTTGTAAGCTGTAAATGTACTTTAAAGTCATTTCTCTATGCAGTCAGTGTTAGGTAGCTTTGCAACTTTTAAATGTAAAAGGCAGTTACTAAAAGACAGTACCTTAATTATTACAGTGTAGCAAAGATGTTTTCTTTACAGGCAAGTAAGCAGAGTTATTTAGAACACATTCCTCATCCATTTGTTTAAAATTTCCCATAAGAGTGGTATATTCTTCTGTCCTGTAGTTCTTTGGAGCTGTAGCACTTGTTTAGCCTTCCAAATGTTGTTTTTGGATCAAAATATATGAAAAGAGTTGTCTCAGGGAGGATTTACTTTGAAGAGACGCAGAAAGGTGGATTTTGCCTGGTCAGGAGTTTCCAAGGATATTTTTTCTTCTTTGTAATAAAATGTTAAAGTTGCAGGATATCTCATTTGGAAACAAATCTTATTTTCAATGAGGTAATTGAGTATTTGCTGAGTTTCTGTCGATTTTGTTTAATTTGTAAAGGAAGATCTTGAGTAATTGTAATTTTATGTGCTCTACATGTAACATTCTTTTTAATCTTATAAGCTGACAGTATCTGTTGAACATGTGCTGAATTAAGCAGTCTGATATAGATTTGTCTAGGAAGATCACTTGTTTGTGTATGCTTTATAGCTTTGTGAGCTCTTTCGATCACTATCTCATCCAGGAGATCTTTATTAGTCAGAAGAGAGCTTAGTATTCCTTTTATTATTGGAATAAGTTTTGGATTATCAAAGCTCTCTGAAATACCTCTTATGATAAAATAATTTCTCCGGCTTCTAGCTTCCAAGTCTAACATTTTTTGCTGTAATTCTTTAATTATGGTGTCATTGGTTTGTGCTTTTTGTTGCAGTTCATTTATTTTTATCTCATTGTCCATAACTTTAGCTTCATTTTGTTCAAGCCTAACCACAATTTGGTCCAGAGTAGAGCCAAATGTAGTTAGCTTATGAGAGAAACCCTGCACTTCTGTTTGTAAAGGTTGTAAAGCAGTTTTCAGATCATCCAGTGTTAAAGGTTGTTCCTGTTTTAATCTTTGAGACATTTTACCAGCTTCTTGTTGTTGCTTATAAATTTTTTGCCTTTTAGAAGTGGTTTCTTTCTCAGGAGTAGTAATTGCAGACAGTTTGGTTTTTGAGATTGCAGTTTCCATCCGATCTAGCTGATTCTCCATTAATCTTGTATAGTTAGATTCCAAGTAGTAGTACAGAATTTTAAATGATAAGTCTTGTTATGAAAGTTGTTTTTCTTGTTACTTTCCTCCTATCAGGCCTGTTAGTCTTGAAGAATCTACACCATGCGGTTTAGGGCTCTGTTTCCAACAAGTAATTATTTTTCCTTCAGAATGAGAGAATTTTTGAAAAATAAAGATGAAACAAGTAAGTACTCGTATTTCTGCTTTAATCCATTGATGTTTGATATACTTTTCCTAAGCAATGCGCTGATTTGAAGTGAGATTATAGTATAGGAATGCAGGAGCTGCACTGTCAGTGTGCTTACAGGCTGTCCACCATTTTGGAATCATGAACTGCTGCAGTTTCTAAGGACACTGTGAATCTGCGAAGTGCATTTTAGCCTCACAGATAACAAATAATAAGAAAAAGTAATGTTGTTTAGTTATTAAAATGAAAAACAACCTAAACAAGGTAAAATAAATACATAATAGGACTATTTGTATATATTTTATGATTTATCCTCATAGGATTACATATTCTGGGAAACACAACTGAAATGTTCCCAAACTACATGTGCACTGAAATGTAGCTGCTTGATTAAAACGTATTACTCATTTTAACATGCTGATTCCACAAGTTGTCTGCACTGTAAAAGTTACATTTTATATGTTACTTAAAACTGACAGTCTCTAGTGCACATGAAAAGATACATATTACTTTTTGAAACATGTTATTTTTACATTTACCTCACACTCTGTCCAAACTCACTTGGCAACTGATAGCTATTCATTTAAAATATCAGTTTAAATATTAAATGTGCCCTTGAAATGCTATTGACATTTTGACAAAATATAATGTGAATTGTAAAATGAATGACTTGAAAGAAGTGAAGTAATGCACAGATTTCAAAGACAGTTTTTGATACTACAGTAAAAGTAAAAATGTATATTCACAAGGAAGTATTGAAATGTTTTAGTCTTCCAGTTAAAATAGCTTACTGTCAACATTTTGCGATATCAGAAAGTTTAAAGTGCTAGGAAATTACTATTCTTTGTCTTTATAATGACAGATGTTAAACTCTGCTTATTTTAATGAATTGTAACATATGTTTATGAGGAAAGGTGGACTCAGTTACTCACATTGGACTACACATTCCTGGAAACTCAACTGAAATGTTCCCAAATTACTTGTGAATTTAAATGAAACTGCCTGATTAATAAGCATAATTTACTTTAACAACCTGAATCCATAAGCTATCTGCTCTATATATGCTACATTATATATGTCACTTGCATATGACAGTCTCTAGAGCACATGAAAAATACATATTATTTTTGCAACATGCTATATTTGCACTAACTATACATTCTAAACTAACTCAATTGGCAACTGACAAGTTATTTATCTGAAACATCAGTCTAAATATTAATTGTGTCCTTGAAATATTGTTGCCATTTTGACAAAACTAAACCTGAATTGAAAAAGGAATGATTTGAAAAAGTGAAGTATTGTACAGATTTCAAAGACAGCTATTGACACTACAATATAAGCAGAAATGTATACATGCAAGGAAAAATTGAAATGCTTTATACTTTTAGTTAAAATAACTTGTTAACTTTTTGCTTTATCAGAAAATTTAAAGAGCTAGGAAATTATTTCTAATTTGTATTCATAATGTTTACTAAAGCGATGCTAGTCACTGGCTTGTTTAATGAATTGCAAGTCATGTACAAGAGGGACTACTTAATGTTATTTCTGTTTATCTATGTTTGCTGAATTTCTTTTATTAGTACTGATTTAAAATAAGGGAAAGAAAGGGAAGTGAAATCTCTGTTTTTGGTCAAGGGAGGAGAGGCTTAAGAGTATTCTAACTGCCTTGAGAACTCTCTAAGATTATCTAAATACTATTTGATTAATACTTACCTAAGGTAAGTCTTGATTATCATATAGCTACCTTCACATTCATTCTAGACCTGATGTGATAACCCATTCTGGAAGCAGGAGGTGCTCTATGCAGGATGGGAATTGTCAGGGTGATCATAGTTCATTCTTAGACTCTGCTTTGTAAATCTATAAATATGTAAAAGCACTACACACTAGAATCAGGATACCACTGATAAGCCATGTCTCTTCATAAATCTAAGTTGAAATTGGTGAGCTGAAGAGTGGGAAAGTAAAGGAAGACAATACACCTACAGTAAATTCATATTTCATTGGTAATCACTCATTGTCTCCTGTAGAGTCCTTTTAGTCAAATTATTTTAGTAATAATCTATTTGTTGTTGACTTATTTAGTGTATGCTCCTATGTTGCATTTAATTTATCCAAAATGACATATCTGACATGTTTGGGATCTGTTAAGGTTAACTAAATATTGGATATTTTCTAAGTCAGCATAATAATTGTTTACACTACTAACATTCCTTGCCGATATATAAAATACTATAGAACAATAATAGAATAATGTGGAATTTCATATCTCTTTTAAGAAAATTCTCCATATAATAATTTAACATACGGTGCTCAGTTGATATTGTTGGTTAAAGGTATGAGTGACAATCCAATAGATCTGTCTTTATCTATTGGATTAGGAATGACTTTCATTCCATGTTTAATAGGAAATTCATATTTACTTGTATTTGATACTTTAGAATTAATGTTTTATAGACATACTTTTTTAAAGCCTGACCAGAATTTTGCCCTACTTATATTTAAAGAAGAAAGAACATTAAATTACACTCCCAAGTTTACACACATAAAAATATCATCCAGTGTTATCAGAGAATATGAAAAAAAAAAAAAAGAAGCAAAAAGTTTCTTCCAACAATAACTTGAAATGGATTTAACATTCTTATCATTAAATGCTAATGGCTTAAATAATGCAAATAAAAGATCAAACTTACTAAAATATTTAAATCTAAATAAGGCACAAGTAGTATTTCTCCAGGAAACACATTTTAAGACTAATGATAGCTTTATTTGGAACACTAAGGATGATATAGTCTTAGCTCAATCCTCCTATAGAACAAAGATAAAAGGAGCATCAATTCTCTGGAAGAAAAACATAATCACTCCAAAAGTTATTTATAAATATGAAGACAAAGAAGGTCTACTAGCATTTGTTATAATTACATTTAATAACAGATTATGGACCTTAGCTAATCTATATTGGTTCCCAGGAATTGGAGCAGGAGCAATTAAAAACACCTAGATTTTATTTCCAACAATTATAAAGGAAATCTTATACTGGGAGGAGACTTTAATTGTACCTTAGAAGCTTTTGAAACCACCAAGAAGTCTTTTCGCATAGCAACTATTTCAAAATCCTTAAAAAATTGATTGATTCATTTCATTTAATAGGCACTTTTAAAGTAAAAGATGATAAATGCTTATTATTTTTTCATAAAGACCATAGATTTGGGACACAAACCAGAATAGACAAATTATTCATAGTTCAAGATTTACAAACAAAAATCCTCAACTTCTCAATAGTTCAATGCCCCTTATCAGATCATGACTCTCTGATAATGAAGCTCCAAATAGAGTTTAAACCTTTAATCCCCTCAACTAGAATTCCATCATATATCACAAAAATTAAAGAATTCAGACCCTGGATGTTGTCAGAACTACAATTATTTCTTGAAATTAATAATACAACAGAAATCAGTAGAGTCATGGTTTGGGACTCATTAAAAGCATATTTATTTGGTAAGACCCTTAGCTGGTACAAAAACAAAGTTAGAGAGTGGGAATCTGAATCATTAGACTTGCAAACCAGACTCTTGACAGCAAAATCTAAAAAAAAAATCAGAATTGTCCAGAAGTCAAAAAAGAAATAGAGCAATTAAATAAAAAATATAATGAAATCCTAACACACAAAATGTGTCTAGCCTTGGAAAAATTAAAAATAAACTCATTTGCCACCTCCCCCAGATATCTACATAACTTATCTACAAGAATTAAAATACAATCTAAAGCAAATAACATTAGTAGTATATATCATGAAAAGAAAGGGGAAAAAGTATCAGATATAGGAGACATCCTTGAAGCATTTTGGTTCCATTATATGGAACACTTCAAAAAAGAAGATTTAGATACCAACTAAATAAACTTAGATAGAAACCTTATCAATATAAAAAAAAATTCCCGAAAACTTAAAACTAGACCTACGGAAACCTATATCCTACAAAGAAATTGTTGACAAGATAAAAGAAAGTAAATCTAACAAAGCTTCAGGGATAGATGGTATAATTACGGAAATTTACAAACTCTTCCCTTCAACAGTAATCTCCCTTTTTCATAAAACTTTGCTAGAAGTCCAGTCAGAAGCAAAAATACCACCCTCATGGAAATATTCTCTCATAACACCAATTCTAAAAGATAATAAACCATCAGACCTTTGTACCTCATACAGACCTATAACATTACTGAATAATGATTACAAAATATTCATGTCAATCCTAGCTAACAGAATGAAAATCCCACTTTCAAAGACAATTAATAATGATCAAACTGGATTTTTATATAACAAACACACACATGATAATATTAAAAGGATACTTACTCTTATAGATTATGTGAAAAAAGAAGATAGAGAAACACTTGTTATCAGATTAGACATAGAAAAAGCATTTGATTCCCTCAAATGGGAATATCTATTTAAAACTTTAGCATTATTTGAATTTCCTCCTCCCTTCATCTTATTTCTAAAAAACATATATATTAATAACTTAGCCTACATTAAATTAGGTCCTTTCACCTTAGACTCTATCCATATAACGAAAGGTACTAAACAAGGATGCCCCCTTTCTCCTATTTTATTTGCTTTGGCTATAGAAATACTTGCAGAAATAATACGCAATAATCCAAGAATAAAAGGAATAGAAGTCTATGACTAGTACATATCTAAAATAATGCTTTTTGCTGATGATATTTTATTAACCCTATCAAACTCCAGAGAGTCATTAGGAGAGCTAGAAGAAGCAATGGAGAAATTTTATAAGATTTCAGGTCTACACTTTAATAGATCAAAATCAAAATGCGTATTTTTAAATAAGAAAAAAGACCTACAAGTTACAGATAAATCCATCATAGGAAAACAAGAACTTACACAATTTTTTTAGGAATAGTGTTATGCAAAAATATAAACAAAACAATATTAATAAATTATAAAAACATTACTGAAACAATAAAAATATATTTAGAAAAGTAGAACAAAATTATATTAAGTTTTGAGGACAGATTGCAATTAATAAAAAATGGTCTTATTGCCAAAACTACTATATGTAGCATTAACAATACAGTTAATTCCTGAAAGATGGATTCTTAAAGAAATAAACTCATGTTTAATAAAATTTTTATGGTATCCCAAAAAGAATAGAGTAGCTCTAATTCATCACATTAGACCATGGAAACAAGGAGGATTGAACTTCCCAGAAATAGAAACATATATAAAAAGCATCTGTGCTTAAAACTACAATAGACTGGATAAACCCAAATTATTTTACCAACTGGAAAGAATTAACTATGGCTATATTAACAAATGAATTTAATCTGTTAAAAAAATTGTAATAGTAGACAAATCAAACAAACCCTGGTACATACTATGCATAAGTATGCAATATAATATAATAAAACCTTCTAAAACAACACTGATTAATCATTACATCAATTCCTTTAGGAAACTTATCAATGCAAACATAGATCTAAAACTTTGGTTTGACCTTTTAACCCCATTTACCATCACTAAGAACTTTCCTCACAAAATATATAGGGAAACAATAACCTCCTGGGAACAAAATGGATTCTTATGCTGGTTTCAATGTGTAAATAAATTAAATGTTTTAGATATACATATGATAAAAACTGCTTACAATATTCCAACACAGGACTGGTTAACCTTACAAAGCATTCTAATGCACACTCAAGATTTATGCAGATTAATTAATAATTCCTCATTTAAAGATATTCCAAATCTAATAAGTTTTCTGTATGAATTTATATATAATAGTTGTGAAAAGAAAAATTCAATTTCAAATCTATATAAAGAGTTAATAACATATAAAACAATTCCCAACCATCATACTGGCAGTTCTTAACAAAAGGTCAGCCATTGCAGTTAACAGAAGAAATTAAAAGCAACATCTTACTATCAGTTAATTACACCTCAAACACACAGTACTAGAAAATATTTAACTGGAAATACTTACATAGAGCATTTTTAACACCAGATAGAATTAAAAAGATCAGTACTACTAAAAATGTTTTTTGCTGGAGGTATGAAAAGTCAAATAAAGCAGACTGGATTCATATTTTTTATGAATGTAATAAAATTAAATCATATTGGAATGGAATCAATCAATTTTTACAAGCTTTATTTAATGAATCATTTACCTTAACTAAAATATTGATAATACTAAATGTAAATGAAGGTCCCTACCTGAATAAGACAAATATGTATTTATTATGGACAATACTTGCTATATCTAGGAAACGTGTAACCAGAAGATGGAATTCAAATACACCCCCAACATTGGAAGAATTCTACACTTTACTGAAGACAACTGCATTGATGGAAATAAAAATCAAAGAACTACAAATCTATTCCAGACCATTGGTAAATAATTCTTGGAAGAAAGTTATATCTTTGTTGGCACTGTGCAATAATCAGTATTGTATCTCTGATAACTGATCTGTTAATTCTATATTTAATATACAGTGTATATAATTGAAAGTCAGGCTATTGTAAATATTGTATATAGTTGTTTAAAATGATATTATTTTAATTGAAAATAAAAAAATATATATATTTGAGGAAAAAAAGAATGATGCAAGATGAAAGCCTTAGCTTCAAATCATTTGAGACAAGTATTCTATCTAGTCTAGTTTGAGTTTTGAACCTGTGGTCAGTATGGGTAAAACAGGGTTCATAGGTTCATAGGTAGGTACTAGGCTATTGGTCCAAGGGCCTATGTAAGCATAGCCAGCAAGGTTCCATAGCTTACACCATTTATTATTTTATTATTTATTTATTATTCCTAGAATTAAATTTATTATATATATTAATTATATATATTAAGGGAGTTTATCCATTTCTTAAGAAGTTTTGCAGTAGATGTTAGTCTGAGTGGATGGTTATCTGTAGTGTCAGGACTATCTAGTATGCAATTGAAATCACCTCCTAAAATGAGATTTCCTTTTAAGACATTAATAATTAAGTCAAGATGGAATGTTGCAGTTGACACTCCCAATCCTGGAAATCACAAGAGATTAGCAAGTGTCCAAATTCTATGACTAAATTTTAAAATAATAATGGCTAATACCACCTCAGGATCTTCATAACTGTATAAAATTTGTGGGTGAATAACATTATTCTTACATAAGATCATCATGCCCCTCCTTTTAGATGTATATGAAGCATGGGCTAATACTGTATAGTTATTAGGTTTCCAAGTATCTTTCTTTGTGGACTTAAAGTGAGTTTCCTATAAGAATACTTGTGATTTGTTCACTTTTAGAAATCTTAATAGGTTTGACCTTTTCCCTGGATTATTAATGCCATTGATGTTAAGTGAAGCTAAAGATAAAGACATAGTGTGTTATGAGGGCAGTTTAGAAAATAATCAATGATGTTCAATTTTTTTAATCATAAAACACTTCCTAGTAACTTGAAACATCCAAACTTTTATAAGTAAAAGCAAAATATTAGTAAATGCCTTGACTGTAGATATGATATGAGACATACTGTATTCAGGCCTGAATATTGAAAAGAGCAACAGGATAAATACCATAAAGCTTAAAGTAACAAAAAGTATTTCCCAAAATAAACATGGAATTAATGAAATTTCCAGTCTGAAAGATAAACTAAAATCAGTCAAACTGCTTTCCCAAACTATCATAATCATATCTATTAGCTCTGACGGGTGCTAGCAATGGAGACTTGTGCTATAAATATATAATTAATCTGAACAGTTTTCACTATAGTAGCTGTAGTTCAATAAAATAATAGAATCTCAAACTTAAATATTAGACAATAAGAGCATTAATTTTAAACCTCAAATATTTAAAACATTATAATATTAAATAATATTTATAAGGCTATGAAAGAGGATAAATATAAGTTATTGCATGTGAACTCTATTAAAATTAATAAATGAATAAGATTACTAAACATGCACACAAATACATGCATTGCCAGGGCTAGAAATGTGAAAAACAATATATGTTAATACACAAAGGTAACATTTGCGATGCAAACTCATTCTAATAAAAATTAACAGAATCTTTAAGACAAACTTATATATACAATCAAGTAAATTCTGAACAACCACAGAAGTTCAATTTTAATGTCTTAAATTAAGACTTATATCTTAAAATTAAGATCAGGGGTATAAGACAGATGAAGGAGGGAACTATATGCCCCCCCCTTTTAAAAAGAAATTCTTAATAATGTCATGTAAATATTAACATCTATACAAATACATAGCATGACAACCAGTATACATCTGCATTATAATAAAAGCATTCATGCCTAAGCAATATATATACCAGTATGTATGAGAATATTTACATTCCATATGTGAAAGCATATTAAATAAACTAAGGCATTCAGATATGCCTGCACATCAATGCAAAACACATATGGGCATTCATACAGATGACTGTGTAAGTGTATCTATTAATCAATTGTTTTGCTTTCCTGTTTATCTAATTATGTATAAACAAGTGAAAATTATAAATTAAAATAATTACTTGCATGCATATCTTTCAATCTGCATTAAGACCTCTTGTGGCACAAAGGATAATTTTAAAATTGCAATGCAATATGAAAAACATTTAAAAGTGACAGCTAAGTCTATCATTATCCAGCATTAGATGAATGCACCAGCATTATCACAAAAATAGTAAATGTTATTGCATTTTACACTTTTTCTGTTATATTTAATTTGAAATTTCAAACCTTTGCCACTAAAGTATTTTAATGATGTTAAAATCATTGTTGTTGTCACAGAGTTTGAAATCTGTTTTACTATGCAAAAGTTTGACATTCCTTAGACTCCAAAAAGCAAGAATATTTAATTCTTCTGAGTTAAGAAACAGCATGCATATAGTCACTGACGTAATCATATACAGATGAATTTACGTACATATTTACTCACATGTGCACAACAAGTACACATGTGTGTATGTGCACACACACACACACACACACACACACACACGCACACACACACACACACACACACACACACACACACACACACACACACACACACACACACACACACACACACAGACACAGATACAGTGACTGTTATATACTGGATACAGGGACTACCCTTCTTGTGGCTTTGCATGCACATACCTCTTTAATGTCTTAATGACTACATATGCACAAACAGAGCAGAAAGAAACTATTTTCACTTAATATAATAAATTTGTTTTGCTTTTCACCTAGATAACTTTCAGTTTTTAAAGGTTAGACAGATGGAATTATAGTTGAAAAGATGTACCTCACAGTTTTTCAGAGCTCAGATCTGCAATATTGTGTTCCGAACTTTATCCATCTACTTGAAATAATTTTGCTTACTTGTTACAACATTCAAATGCAATAAACTAGTTATAGATTGCTATTTAAACTGTTAAAATATCTATCAAATTATTTTTAACAAAAGAAGAAATCCAACCTTACTAAAACTACACACATCCCAGCATCTTTGGCTGTGAGCAGGAAGTTTAGAGCAGGGAGTACTTCTCTAATACAGTCCCCTTCACTCTTTGCAAGTTACAACAGAAAAGGACAGCCCAAACGCTTCCTGGAATGCAGAGGAGTAATTGCATGGTTTAAAACAGCTCACAGGTCTTCTCCATGTAAGAAAAGCCTCAGCTTGAACTATAACAACTTTTTTAACAGAAACAGTTGTATAATGAAATGAAAATGAAAAAAAAAATGTCAAAATTGGCACCTTAAATATTCATTGCCATTTCCCTATTATTTTCAATTAAACTTTAATTTCTAACATTATTAAAACATTTAGGTAGGCTGTATTAAATTAAATAAAATGTTGTTAATTTAGTGCTTTTAAGAAATTGTATTAAGTTTAACAAGTGAATTGCTAAAATGTTCACCTCGACAGTTTAAAGTTGTTTGTCATATTTAAGACTTTAAGCACACTAGATTCATTAATTAAACTAAAAACAAGATTTTTTATCTAAAGTCAGCAAAAGGCATTTAACCTTATTTAATTAGGTTTTCTAGAAAAAGCATTATAAGTTAGCTTTCTGTGGTGTGTACTTGATAACGTTTCCGAATTACATTCAAAATGCAGTGTAAATACATTAAAATCATATTAAGAAACCATTTAGTGCTGAAAGGAGGAAAAAAAAATATTTACCAGTAGATGCTAAGTTGTTAAATGTTCTTATTCCACTTCAGAGGTATATTTTGATCTTTGCAGGATACATTATTTGTGCTTCGATATTATTTTGTTTTAAAAGTTTGACCAGTGGCCAGCATGTTTTCCTCATATCTAAAACTTTATCAGAGTACTCATTATCAAACCTGATAAGACCTTGGCTGAATTTTACAGGGACTTTCCTCCAAGCAGATTTTAACACGAGTTCCTTGTCTAGAGAAAAAAAGGAATATTATAACAATAGATCTTGGTGCAGCTGATGAGGAAGTAGGCAATGGCTTACCAATTGCTCTATATACCATAGGAGAGTCCTTCCTGTAAATCTAAGATTTTAGGGATCCAGGAATTCAAAAAAGAAATACTGTTCTCACCTTTAGTTTTCTCTGGTACCCCCAAAATTTGAATGTTGCACATTCTCTCCCAGTTTTCAAGGTCATCAATCCTGTTCAGTAACCAAATGTTTTGCCTGAGAACATCAGTGTGTAGTTCATCTTCCTTTAATCTCCTATCTATATCTCTTATAGTTGTTTCCATGTCCATTATTTTATTTTAATGCTGTTGAATAAGTTTCTTGAAAACTTCAGTTTGTTTTGAACTACTCTTCTTCAAGTTTTCCAACTTTTGCTGAAAAACATCTATTTTTAAGGATAATATCTATAGAGTGGAAGATACCAGTTGTAGTTCTTTCCTCAATACAGAATCAGTTTGAGAGAGCTTGGAACTGTTCATTTTTCTTCAAAATAAGTCTCAAATAAATTTGACAGGAATTTTTTAAAATAAGTTTATCAAAATTTGTAGACGAAGTCTGCACTATTATTAATACGATTTTATAAAAAATATTAATGTATTGTAGACTAATTCTTGCCTAAATAATTAGTTTTACAGAGCTTAAAATAGGTGCTGCACTCAGATGGCCATCTTGGCTCTGCTCCATCAAGCATGGCATTTTTGTTGCTTAAAATTTATTTTCAAAGGTTTCTACAATTTACTAAGGTTTACATAGCATGCACAGTGTTTGTTACAATCCATATACCTGGAAGCAAGCACTTTGGAGTTTTGCTGCCTATTACGTGTTTCTGCCAGCAGTTTGACTTGCAAATTTTCTTCATTTTTATTCGCATCTTTTACTGTCATTACAATTAAAACATTTTCAAATGTGAGGTTATTTCCTAGTAGTAAATGTGAACGTGATGATAATTTCTTAAACATTTAATCCTGCCTTTCAGCTCTAGCTATAATACGTCTTCATAATTACAGTGTGTGAGAACTTTATCCAAATCCTATAATAGAGTCAGCACTTTTAATCAGTAATCCAGACTTTCAGAGTATGTGACACCAAAAATAGCAAACAATGCTGTGTATAAGTCGACATCTTAAAAACTTCTGGATGGCTAGCACAGCAGAAACAGAAAATGCCGGGGGATGTTTAAAATGGATAATAACTGCAAGTTCTTCAAACTGGACCTGTATTCAGAACAAAATGTATCAATTACACTTGTTTATAGCTTTATGTATTTACAATAATTCTGTAATGAAGTACACGTTTTTTTCAGTAAATTATTCAATATATGTGCTTTGTGTTTGAGGACTATAATGTGTAAACTGAATTTAGTGGATGTTATGTGATGTTATAGCATATCACTACATAATTCATAAAAAAATGTAAACAGTTTGATATAATTCAATGAAAAAATCACATCAGTCTCAAGAATGGCGTAGGTTTATCACACAGAGTTGACAAATAAAGCTATACTGCCCAGACAATTTCCACGTGGGTTTACAGAGTGGTCCTAGCAGCAGGGAACTCAGAAAAGCGACTACCTTCTGGATTTAAGTATCTTTGCTTTTTTTCACTTGAAATAGCTTCTGTACCTTACCTTGAACTAGCCGGAACTGTTTTTTAACTGATTGCTGCATTATTTTAAAATCTGCACTTAAAGTTACATTTTAGTCGAATTTGATCAAAAGTTTGCTTGTTTGTTTGTTTAATTTAACTGTGGAGGCTGCCCACTAAAGTGTGCTAGCCTGTGTAACTAATTTATCACTGTTTCTGCATTTTCTGTGTGTTTCTACCAAAAAACAAAAAAATAATCCTTGTTTTCCCGCCTTCCTCGACTAGTTTAGACCAGTTTACAGGCATTGCTGTATTCTGGGCTGTGATGTAGTTCCTGTGTTGTCCATTACCTTACTTGGATAGAAGGAAGTTTCTTTGCTCACCAGTGGGAGTGGGGAGCCTTGAGCAGCCTACCTGTCCTTTGGGGAAGGGACCTCAGCACAAGAAGCTGTAGTAATTGGTTGTTTGGGACCATTTCTAGCTCTTTTGTAGTTCACTGTTTAAAATCCACCTCTGGGTGTTTTTTTCTGGCTATACTGCTCAGACAAGCTCCACGTGGGTTTACAGAGTGGTCCTAGCAGCAGGGAACTCAGAAAAGCGACTACCTTCTGGATTTAAGTATCTTTGCTTTTTTTTTCACTTGAAATAGCTTCTGTAGCTTACCTTGAACTAGCCTGAACTGTTTTTTAACTGATTGATGCATTATTTTAAAATCTGCACTTAAAGTTACATTTTAGTCGAATTTGATCGAAAGTTTGCTTGTTTGTTTGTTTAATTTAACTGTGGAGGCTGCCCACTACAGTGTGCTAGCCTGTGTAACTAATTTATCACTGTTTCTGCATTTTCTGTGTGTTTCTACCAAAAAATAGAAAAAAAACAAAAAAAAATCCTTATTTCCCGCCTTCCTCGACTAGTTTAGACCAGTTTACAGGCATTGCTGTATTCTGGGCTGTGGTGTAGTTCCTGTGCTGTCCATTACCTTACTTGGATAGAAGGAAGTTTCTTTGCTCACCAGTGGGAGTGGGGAGCCTTGAGCAGCCTACCTGTCCTTGGGGGAAGTGACCTCAGCACAAGAAGCTGTAGTAATTGGTTGTTTGGGACCATTTCTAGCTCTTTTGTAGTTCACTGTTTAAAATCCGCCTCTGGGCGTTTTTTCTGGCTATACTGCTCAGACAAGCTCCACATGGGTTTACAGAGTGGTCCTAGCAGCAGGGAACTCAGAAAAGCGACTACCTTCTGGATTTAAGTATCTTTGCTTTTTTGTCACTTGAAATAGCTTCTGTAGCTTACCTTGAACTAGCCTGAACTGTTTTTTAACTGATTGCTGCATTATTTTAAAATCTGCACTTAAAGTTACATTTTAGTCGAATTTGATCGAAAGTTTGCTTGTTTGTTTGTTTAATTTAACTGTGGAGGCTGCCCACTAAAGTGTGCTAGCCTGTGTAACTAATTTATCACTGTCTCTGCATTTTCTGTGTGTTTCTACCAAAAAAACAAAAAAACAAAAAAAAATAATCCTTGTTTTCCCGCCTTCCTCGACTAGTTTAGACCAGTTTACAGGCATTGCTGTATTCTGGGCTGTGGTGTAGCTCCTGTGTTGTCCATTACCTTAGTTGGCTAGAAGGAATTTTTTGCTCACCAGTGGGAGTGGGGAGCCTTGAGCATCCTTCCTGTCCTTGGGGGAAGTGACCTCAGCACAAGAAGCTGTAGTAATTGGTTGTTTGGGACCATTTCTAGCTCTTTTGTAGTTCACTGTTTAAAATCCGCCTCTGGGCATTTTTTTCTGGCTATACTGCTCAGACAAGCTCCACGTGGGTTTACAGAGTGGTCCTAGTAGCAGGGAACTCAGAAAAATGACTAACTTCTGGATTTAAGTATCTTTGCTTTTTTTTCACTTGAAATAGCTTCTGTAGCTTACCTTGAACTAGCCTGAACTGTTTTTAACTGATTGCTGCATTATTTTAAAATCTGCACTTAAAGTTACATTTTAGTCGAATTTGATCGAAAGTTTGCTTGTTTGTTTGTTTAATTTAACTGTGGAGGCTGCCCACTAAAGTGTGCTAGCCTGTGTAACTAATTTATCACTGTTTCTGCATTTTCTGTGTGTTTCTACCAAAAAAACAAAAAACAAACAAATAATCCTTGTTTTCCCGCCTTCCTCGACTAGTTTAGACCAGTTTACAGGCATTGCTGTATTCTGGGCTGTGGTGTAGTTCCTGTGTTGTCCATTACCTTACTTGGATAGAAGGAAGTTTCTTTGCTCACCAGTGGGAGTGGGGAGCCTTGAGCATCCTACCTGTCCTTGGGGGAAGTGACCTCAGCACAAGAAGCTGTAGTAATTGGTTGTTTGGGACCATTTCTAGCTCTTTTGTAGTTCACTGTTTAAAATCCGCCTCTGGGCGTTTTTTTCTGGCTATACTGCTCAGACAAGCTCCACGTGGGTTTACAGAGTGGTCCTAGCAGCAGGGAACTCAGAAAAGCGACTGCCTTTTGGATTTAAGTATCTTTGCTTTTTTTCACTTGAAATAGCTTCTGTAGCTTACCTTGAACTAGCCTGAACTGTTTTTAACTGATTGCTGCATTATTTTAAAATCTGCACTTAAAGTTACATTTTAGTCGAATTTGATCGAAAGTTTGCTTGTTTGTTTGTTTAATTTAACTGTGGAGGCTGCCCCCTAAAGTGTGCTAGCCTGTGTAACTAATTTATCACTGTTTCTGCATTTTCTGTGTGTTTCTACCAAAAAAAACAAAAAAATAATCCTTGTTTTCCCGCCTTCCTCGACTAGTTTAGACCAGTTTACAGGCATTGCTGTATTCTGGGCTGTGGTGTAGTTCCTGTGTTGTCCATTACCTTACTTGGATAGAAGGAAGTTTCTTTGCTCACCAGTGGGAGTGGAGAGCCTTGAGCAGCCTACCTGTCCTTGGGGGAAGTGACCTCAGCACAAGAAGCTGTAGTAATTGGTTGTTTGGGACCATTTCTAGCTCTTTTGTAGTTTACTGTTTAAATTCCGCCTCTGGGCGTGTTTTCTGGCTATACTGCTCAGACAAGCTCCACGTGGGTTTACAGAGTGGTCTTAGCAGCAGGGAACTCAGAAAAGCGACTACCTTCTGGATTTAAGTATCTTTGCTTTTTTTTCACTTGAAATAGCTTCTGTAGCTTACCTTGAACTAGCCTGAACTGTTTTTAACTGATTGCTGCATTATTTTAAAATCTGCACTTAAAGTTACATTTTAGTCGAATTTGATCGAAAGTTTGCTTGTTTGTTTGTTTAATTTAACTGTGGAGGCTGCCCACTAAAGTGTGCTAGCCTGTGTAACTAATTTATCACTGTTTCTGCATTTTCTGTGTGTTTCTACCAAAAAAAAACAAAAAAAATCCTTGTTTTCCCGCCTTCCTCGACTAGTTTAGACCAGTTTACAGGCATTGCTGTATTCTGGGCTGTGGTGTAGTTCCTGTGTTGTCCATTACCTTACTTGGATAGAAGGAAGTTTCTTTGCTCACCAGTGGGAGTGGGGAGCCTTGAGCAGCCTACCTGTCCTTGGGGGAAGTGACCTCAGCACAAGAAGCTGTAGTAATTGGTTGTTTGGGACCATTTCTAGCTCTTTTGTAGTTCACTGTTTAAAATCCGCGTTTGCACGGCTTTGCACGGTCGTGCGCATAGGGTTAAACAAGGTTAAACTTTTTCTGGCTCCGCCAAGTCTGCTCTTCAAATTTTCCCTTAAGGAAGCTCTACTCTTAGTATAACCAGACTACTCACTGTAGTATAAGCCTAGCACTTGTTCTCAATACTTCTCTACTAAGTAAGCACTCTCGTACTAAGTAAAGCACTACATCTACTTACCACCCCTGTGAATATCCACTTCCCTTAAAGGTATACCACTCCCTTATACTGTTCTAGCATGTCGAGTGGTAGATTACTGGCGTCGTCTCCAGTTCAGCTGGTCAATCTGGGTATCTTGAGACAATGCTACAATTGTCTCATGTACACAGACAACCCTCTCCTCCTCCCAACAAACACAAATACATGTGAGAGATGCAACTATATAGCCAAACTGGAGGCTGAACTCTCTCAACTCAGGGCTGGCATGACCAGACAGGAGGAGATGGCAACCACACACACAACAATCCCAGTCCCACATAGACCTAACACAACTGCAAACCAAACACATAAATACACAAAGACATACTGAGGCTCTAATAAAAACTTACCAAAACAACAGAGGCTCCCAAAGCAGACATCCAAAAATCCACCACCTCAAAACAAAACACATGCAACACATACTTCAATAAATCAGTGTGTTGACCAATCGCAGCCCTTAAGGCCAAACACCTTGCCTGATACACTAGTAATAGGTGACTCCATAGTCAGACACACTGATGTCCCACTGACCAGGCTGAACAAGGAGAAGGTGACTGTGAGCTGTCTATCGGGAGCTAGGATCCGCCACATAACACATGCACTCAGGTCACTCCAAAGCAAGTACAAATATGACTCCGTCATTGTCCATGCTGGTGTGAATGACCTGAGACGCACCTCCCTGGACTACATGAAAAGAGACATAGAGGAGCTCTCCGATTATGTAGCCCAGGCTGGTATGACCCTGACCCTGAGCAGCATCTTGCCCTCACCAAGAATGATACCACAATACAAAGACAAGATGATCAGCTTTAACAATTGGCTCAAGTACTGGTGTCATTCTAAGGGGATCCAATGTCTGTCTGCCTGGGATGATATGTTGGACAAGCCACGCTGCTTCAAGGGATGGCTTACACCTGTCACCACTGGGCTTCCGGATATTGGCTAAGGCTCTTGCCACCCCATAGTGCCTTTTTTAGGCAAGGCTCAAAAGACAAATCCACCTCCTTAGAAAACAAAATGGAAAAAACTAAGGGTAATGCTGCTCAACGCCAGAAGTCTAAATCTCAAGATGCAGACACTTGATGCACTCCTCAGCATGGCGAACATCGGCGTCTGTGCAGTAACTGAGACCTGGTTCAAGGCTCCTGTGAGCACCCCAGCTACCAGGCTATACCTCGTATCATGCTTTTCGCCCCAAAACCCGGGCCGAACCACAAAGAGGGGGAGTGTCCATATTCATAAAGGACACCCAGACCTCCAGGTTAGTAGCAACACATGAAGCATCAGAGACCATACAGGTGCAACTAACCATAGGCAAAACTGCTATACAACTGGTAGCATGTTACAGACCACCCTCCCAATCTCAAGAACCCCACTCAGCCTTCCTGAAGACATTGGAGGATATGAATGTATCACAAAATACCATCATACTGGGAGACTTCAACTACCCAAACATAGATTGGGTACATTATTCAAGCCCTAATATCCTAGCCCAAAGGTTCCTGGAATTCATAAATTCAAATGCACTGGAACAACTAGTCACCTCTCCCACTAGGGGAGATAATATACTAGACCTGATCATCACAAACATGGGGACAAAATGCTCCACACTGGAAGTATACCCCTCACTAGTGAGATCTGACCACAAACTAATCACCCTGGATATACATATCCCACCTCCACCCACAGCACAAAAGACCACAGTGAAAAACTTCTCAAAAGCAGACTTCACTCTTCTTAAGACTGAGATGGTATCCTTTAAGCCCACTGTGCCAGTGGATACCACATCCCACAATGCCGAATCCTTCACAAATGCTTTCTATGGACATCTCCAAGAATGCATGGATCATGCAATCCCAAACAAATCCAAGTCCCTCTCCACCAAATGTAAGCGTCCTGTCTGGTGGACCTCAGCCATAAACAAATTGTATAACAAAAAAAGGAAGCTACTGCATGTCAGAGCGAAATCCCATGAAGGGAAGACATCTCTGATCAACATTAGCAGAAAACTACATTCTCTCATAAAAACATCCAAGGCAAACTTTGAGAGAAAAATCGCTAAGGACACTAAAGATAACCACAAAGCCTTCTTCAGCTATGTTAGAAACCTGGGTGGAAACCCTCAGATATGCTCAGAGTTGGTTCACAACAACAAAAAATACACTGAACCCACAGATATTGCCAACATTCTGGCTGACAGGTTCAGTGCAAATTTCTCCCCTCCTTCACCCCCAAAAGAAGAAATACTTATCCCAGCTGAATGTAATCTCCCTGTCATCTCAGATGTCCAAGTGAGAACCGCCTAAACAAAGCAAAAAACACAGCATCAATGGGACCTGACGGTATCCCGGGGTGCGTGTTACGTGAACTCCAAGAGGAGCTAAACTCACACATAAAAATGCTATTTAACCTTAGCCTTACTTCGGGATATGTACCTGAACACTGGCGTACAGCAACAGTGGTCCCACTCCACAAGGGGGGTGCCTCTACAGACCCTGGAAACTACCGCCCTATAAACTTAACTAGCCTGGTCTGCAAAGCTATGGAAAGAATCATTATGGAACTCATAAACAGAGACATAGGAGACCTACAGACACTTGACCCAACCCAGTTCGGCTTTGTAAAGGGCAGATCCTGCCTTTTAAACCTGGTTGACTTTTTCGAAACAGTCACTAGAGCCATTGATGAGGGCAAAGCAGTCCATACAGCATACCTGGACTTGGCTAAGGCCTTCGACACAATACCCCACTCAGGCATCATATATAAGCTAAACAGCTTAAAAGTAAACCCTTATGTCACTAGATGGGTTGCAAACTGGCTAAAGGACAGAACCCATAAAGTTAAAATCGCTGGAGCAATATCAGACTCAAAGCCAGTCACAAGTGGTGTCCCACAGGGATCTGTCCTGGGACCCCTCTTGTTCGGCATTTATTTCTCAGATGTTAAAGTAAACATGGGAGGGCTGTGGCTGACAAAATTCGCAGATGACTGCAAACTAGGCGCCATAGTCGATACACCAGCAGACACACACATCCTACAAAAAGGCCTCACTGAAACGGACAACTGGTGCCGTAGTCACGGCCTTAAACTAAATGCCAAAAAATGTATAGTCATCCCTTTTGGAAAAACAAAGTACCCACAAATTATCACATAGACAGCAACCCACTGAGTACGGAAAAAGTAATCAGAGACCTAGGGACCCAAGTAGACAGCGACCTCTCATTTGACACCCACGTTGCCAAAGTGGTTAGAAAAACATTCTACCTTGCACACCTCATCATGAAGGGATTCACATCCAGATCCAAGGATGTCATTGTACCCCTATATTCCTCCCTCATCAGACCCATGATTGAGTACAATGCCCCATTTGGTATGTACCTCACCCGGCATTTGCAACAGCTGGAGAGACCACAAAAGTACCTCACCAAAAGGATCAAGGGTCTCCAACATATGTCTTATTCTGCCAGACTAAAGAAACTTCAGCTCTATTCAGTAGCATACCGCCTGCTCAGAGGTGATCTCTGCCTGACGTACAAGGCCATGTCCAATCAGGATCTGATGGACATGCTCCACCTCAAAAATCCAAATCCATCAGGACCACGAGAGCTAAAGACTTAAACCTCGGCACAAGTATGAATAGGAAATGCTGGAGGGATAGATTCATAACCCAGAGGCTTCCCATGCTTTGGAACAGGATCCCAGTTCGTATTAAGCAGAGCCCTCACTGACTCTCTTCAAGAGAAATCTTGATGAGTGGATGGGAGATCGTAAGTTTACCCCAGGGGTCACATCTGTGTCACTGCTAGACAGGGGCACAGTAAACTAATTATATTATATAAGGGGACCTTCATTGTGTCACTACTAGACAGAGGCACAGTATTCTAGATTTATTCTGTACATTTTTGTACCATTTCATGGGGTGGCAAAAGCCACATCACTATGGCTAGGCTTACAAATGCCCCAGGGCAGATAGCCTAGTACTATACTATGAAACTATAAGAAAAGAGCTGTCTTTCACTTTTGAGTCTTTCTTCTTTGCCTGCTGACCTCCTGCATGATCAATCTAGAACACAGAGTTTGATGTGAGCAGATCTGTTTTAATACTCGGATAAGATGAGGACAGAGAGAAAGAAGCTGTGGGCAAGCACACACAGGAGTACAGGTGTGTGAACAGTGACTCTACCATCTTCTCAAGGAGGCAAGAGACTGGTACTGATATGAAGCAATCCAAGCAGAGACAAAGGCAAGTTAAATCAGAGAAAATTGAATATTTTTAGTTTTGTGACCACAGCTGGAGACTCACCCAGCATCGCAGAAATTTTATCACCTTGTCAAATGCCGAAAGTGGAGCATTCACCACTGAAACATGCAACTTTGCATGGAGTACAAAACTATATGCAACAGAATTAGCATATTTTCACTTCATTATCCAAGTTAACTCACTTTATAATTTTAGCTTCCTATTGTTTCATGTAATACTAAGATGCTGCTCTTGCAGCAATAAGGGTTTCTGCATGAACATTTTTTAAGCTAAATTAACAGGGTGTTTGTCATTTCATTTTTTTTAGAAATGTCCTGTACAAAAAGGTAAGGTGGTGGCCTATCCCGAACCCTGGCTAGGTCTTTGTATAGTGAAGGTAGGTGGTAAGAATACAAACTTGTGGCAGTGTTGATGCTAATACTTCTGACCAGTAAAAATGGAGCAAGCTTGCTGAGATAAGAGAGAATGGGCTGGAATGCTGGTATATTATTAGTCAAAGCATGGGTCAAAAGACAGGAACCTCAGCTGACAGAGTAATAGTCACAACTCATTCCCATAAACCTTGGCAGGTAGGCATGCAAAGTGTCACAAAGCACATTACAGTAGTAGGTCAGCACAACTACCTGACGGATTTGTATAGCCAATTGTTGTTGAATAAGTTGATTAAATTAGAATACAGAAGGACTGTAATGAAAAGTTATGCATACAGTGAAAACTTTCTTTTTTAACACATATGAACTGATTTTATGTTTGCTGTTGAAGACAGACTGTGGTCCGTGCAAGTGAAAAAACTGTAAATATTATTTCTCTGAATGGCACTTTCAGTGAAGGATAACTGTAGACTTTTCTCCACTGTTGTGCAATTGTGGAGCTGGCATATATCAGTTGGGAATCTCGTTTCATATGAGGGATGTTGAGTGCTTGCCCCGTGCACAAAAAAATTTTTTTTTTGTTCACTGAAAATGGCTTACTTGAAATTTTTTTTTTTTTTGCAGTATTTACAGTTGGAGATTTTGTAGTCAATGGATCATCATGATCTCTTTTGCTGTTTGACAGACTGAGCTGTACTGCTGTGGTTTAACGACATACATTGTACTTTGCAATTATCATAGTTAATGTTACCTATACAACTATGCATGACTGAGATGAAATACCAAGGAAATGGTCCAAACCATCAAAAGAGAACAGTGAGTTAAGAAGGAAATGTGGCCACAGTGGTATCACCTCTGAATGGGTGTGTCTAATATACAAAGGTGGACTTGAAGTGTCAAATACTTAGGTTCTGAAATATAGATCTATGCCTTTGTAATAGAATATGCTTCTAATGTCATGTTGTATTTTCTCTGTCAAAAGCTGTAAATAATACCTTATTATTTACTCTTTCTTTTCCTACTGTTGATTCCTACTGAATGATGATATTCATTTATGTATGTTATATTTAATTCAACAGTTTTATTATTTAATATCAATAAAAATTTAGAAAAGTTTCATAGGTACTGCAGATTTCTGCATTTGTTCAGTTGATTAATTTGTTCTGTTCCTTTAATATGAACTGCATTTTACTATTTTTTAAAAGAAAAATACTTACCTGTATGACAAATAATGTTAAGAAATAAGTACTGCATATTTATTGATAAAAGTGGTGTGGCAGGCGGCTTAGGCAAATGAGTAAGGATTTCTATTTGTTTTTTGTCCTTTCTAAAAGTGGCAAAACTGGGAAAACCAATAGCTTTATATCAATGGCTCACTGTAATGGCAAAGAACACCACAATGGTGTCAGAAGAGACAGCAGCCGACTAAGAACATAATCCAAAATAAATAAATAAATAAATACAAATTAAACATGATCAAAATAAAAACATAAATAAATAAATATGAATTAAACACCAACCAAAAATAAAAACATAAATAAATAAAAATTAAACATGACCCACCACTTTACTGAAAATGAGTAGTCTCTGATACACCTTGGCAAATACATTTTTGACTAGAAAATCACAAAAATGATTACTGGTCTAGAAAAGCAAGTTCTGTTTTAATAGTTAGCAAGTGAGTGAAATGCTTAACTAGCCGCCTTTATTTTTGGTGGTATGAAATTCACTAAATGAAGTTTAATCACCTGTTCTAAACTTACTGCCTTGTTTTCAGCTAAAATAGTCTTAGAAAATATGGTGCTTCTACTTTGTTAGGAGACTGGCAATGTTGTTAATTAAAAAAAAAAAAAAAAAAAAAAAGAAAAAAGACGGGGAAAAACGTATAACAGTGTTATTGGTCATATACTGGTTTGATTTGTAGCTTTGGTAAAGGATGGCTACCAGTTTCACTGGTGCTGTTCAAAAGTTCATATGTAGGTACTAGGCAGTTGGTATGCAGATCATAACAAACCTAGCCAATGGCCCATATTTAAAAGTTCTCTGTCCAGCCTCAGAGCAGGGTGACATCAGAATACAAGATAGACCTGGAGAGCATTTAAAGCTGCACATCCAATTATCTGGATTTACCTCAAATGTGGACTGGGTACTACACTGCTTGATATGTAGTGGAAGTTTGGTTAAGTTGGGGGGTACACACTGAGATATGAATATATCATGCTAATATGAAGGTTTTGTTCCTTTAACTGGATATATGAGGAACAATTTGTTCTGCTAAGGAATAGGAGGTCCAAGAGGGCAAGATGTTTCATGGCTCAAAAGGCAAGACACAGGTACATATGGAAGAGTCTATAAGAGACTAAGGACAGAGACATACAGAGAGAGAGATGCTAGTATGCACTGATAACTAAGAATTTTGAGGCCCCTGATCTTTTTAGTTAGAAATGTTTAAAGTCTGTCAAGTTGAGTGATATGTTTAGACAAATACATGCCAAAAGGGGTATTATAGTCAATAATGAATCTAATGAGATATGATAAAAGGGGAATTAAGATTTATTTTTATTTTGATGAGATGCCTTTGGAAATTATATAATCCAGACAGAAGGCTTTCTGAGTTACATTGGAGACATGACTGTCAACAGGTAAAGAATTATGTGTGACTGTTTGTTTGGAGGGGAGTGTCATGCATGTGCTATGCTACAGGAATGTGTTTTGTTTACTAAAATAAACTAAGTTTCATGTCTCACATTTAATCTGAGAATACTGTCCTTGCACAAATTGCTAACAAGGTCTAATCTATGATGAAGCAATTGTGACTCAGTGGGATGTCCAATAACAATGCCCAGTTTAGATTTATTTGCAAACTTAGGTAAGCATTATGTCCCCAGCATTATTCAGAAACCCTTCTGACTAGATTGTCAAAAGATGATTAAGATGGATCCATGAAAGTAGCAGGATTTAGTTAAGGAACCAGTACTGACAGATGAGCAGGGAGTTACTGTAACAGAAAAATTAGCCAAATTAATGGAATGGGTAGTTTCTTTAAAGTGACAGTGTCATTCATGACCATGGAATGCAGCAGGAAAGTTTGGCACAGTAGGTGGAGAAGCAAGTCATGCTGAGTAAGTTAAGACTGTGAGGGGTACTAGGCCTAGTTTCATGTTCAAATGTTAATGAAAAAGCTATACAGCAAATTTTAGGAAGGGAAATGTGCCAGTGGCTGTTCTATACTGACAGAATGAAGAAGGTAATGAGATATTTCTCAGGTGACATGAGAAAAATGCAGGCTAAGTTCAATGTATGAGTGCAGCTGTGGTGTTGTCTGTTTAAATTTTGGGGAGAAGTCCACCACATGATAGTTGCATGGGGGATTGTTCCCCTGCAAAAAAGACTGCAGCATTTGTAGGTGTTGTAATGTATTGTATGTTTGCTGCACTTTGGTACAGGTAGTTGTGCATTCGATGTATTTTGCATTCAGGCTATCGTGCTTGCACATTTTAGGTATATATATATATATATATATATATATATATATATATATATATATATATACACACACACACACACACACACACACACACACACACACACACACACACACACACACACACACACACCACATATATGCATACATAAATATATATATATATATATATATATATATATATATATATATATACATATATATATATATATATATATATATATATATATATATATATATATATATACATACATACATACATAACCATACATACAGATACATAAACATACACACACATACTAATGCTGAAAACTAAAAATCCTGAACACACAATGCCAAAAAAAAAAAAAACACAAACCAGATCCTACATTAAGCTCAACACAAAAGAAAGACAACTGGTTTCCTTTTGATCACATTAAATATAAAGTAAAACATGTAAAGCAAAGAAAATCCTCAAAACCTAAACCCTCAAAACATAATAATACTATCAGACATATTTTTGTCTGAATAATAGTACTGTTATGGAAAGGTTTTTTTGGAAGGTAAGGTGCAGGGCTGGGGTTAGGGTTAGCATACATGAGTAAGAATGGGCAAGGAGATGAATGCCTCACCTTATGTGTATTAACCATAAACCTATCTCAAAACAAAAAAAAAAAAACTTTCCCTAACAGTATAACTACACAAGACACTCTGACTTGCTTCCCACCCACCAACATGCATGCTCAACACTAAAACGGTTCTGCTACCTAGCTCTTACTCTAACCCTAACCTGCAAACACTTGCATACACAGTCCTACCCCTTACACTGACCTATTTTCCTCTGTTGAGTGAATATGCATTTGGTAAAACAAACATTCGATAAAACATCTAGTAGTCAATAAAACAAACTTTTGACAAAGTGAGCTACTTCAGTAGAGACATTTTTTTAGCATATTGCCTGGAAATGTGTAATTTACCTTTAAATATGTGTAAGGTACCTTAGATGTGCTACAGAATGGAGCATGCAGTATGCTGACAGCAGTTAGCTAGATAACAGAGCTTTAAAGGACAATCAAGGGCCGCCTCAGGACAGCAAACCAGGAAGTTAGTTCTCACTGCTGCATCATGTGACAGAAGAAAATGAAAGTGTGAAATGTGAGAGCCCATTTGGGGTTAACTATGGAGTATACCTTAATGATATACTTGATGCAGCATTGGAACCTTGGCCTAGGCAAGGCCTGCAGCACTGGACTTTGATTTTTAAAATGGAGATGATCCTGGAGGAGCTTTGTGGACTAAGAATATTGGATAAAAGCAACCTAAGGTGCTGTGTATTTTGCATTGATCTGCAAAGGCAAGTGGGCTATAATTTTGTTTTTCTTCTGACTTGTACCAATAAATTTGCATTTCTTTTATAAGTCCTACCTCTAGTGTATCCCTGGACTTATACGCATTGTGTATGCATGGGTAGTTAGCCAGACACTTGCCAAATTATAGTTCTCTGTATTACTTATATATCCAAATTAGAAGCCATGCACTCTCAAGCCAAGACTGAAATAGCTGGTCAAGAGGAGAAGGTCAACACCTGCACCACACCACGTGCAACACATAGCCCTCCAGAACACCCACCATCACAGCTCTCACATAAAAACACAAACCTCACACCCACCTTCGCGGAGACTCTCAATAAAAATCTACCCAAACAGCAGAGACCTCCATGGTAAAAACGCACTCATCCACCACAACACAGCACAAACCACAAGACACACAACTCACCTACACAGTGTGCCCCTCAATGTAAGCACTAAGGCAAAACAACTTGACCAATACACTAATCACAGGTGACTTGATAGTGAGGCACACTGATGTCCCACTCACTAGGTTGAATAAAGAGAAGGTAACAGTCAGCTGTCTATCAGGTGCCAGAATCTGATACATAACACACGCACTCAGGTCACTCCATAACAAGTACAAGTATGACTCTGTCACTGTCCATGTGAGTGTGAATGACCTGAGATGCACCTTCCTGGACTACATGAAAAGAGACATGGAGGAGCTCTCGGATTATGTGGCCCAGGCAGGTATGACCCTAGCCCTGAGCAGTATCCTACCATCACCCAGCATGATACTGCAGTACAAGCAGAAAATGACTGACTTCAAAAATTGGCTAAGTTTCTGGTGTCATTCTAAGGGGCTCCAGTATCTGTCTGCTTGGGATGACATGATTGATAGACCTCAATGCTTTGCCAGAGATGGCCTGCATCTGTCATCCCTGGGTTTCCTGATACTGGCTAAGGCTTTTGCCACCCCTACAGTGCCTTTTTTAGGGGATGTTCCAAAGACCAAATTACCACAGTAACAGCTATAAATAAATGCAATCTGAGGGTCATGCTGCTCAACGCTAGAAGTCTAAATCTCAAGCTGCACTTGCTCAAAGCACTCCTCAAAATGAAGAACATCGACATTTCTGCTGTAACGGAGACCTGGTTAAAAGCAGCAGAAAGCACACCTTCGCTACCAGGTTATAACTCATTCCACACCTTTTGGCCCCAGAGCATGGACCGAAGCTCCAAAGATGGTGGTGTCTCCAAAATCATAAAGGATATGCACACCTCCAGACTAGTAGCCCAGCATACCGCATCTGAGATACTTCAGGTACAACTAACATTGGGTAAGACGGCGATTCAGGTTGTAGCCTGCTACAGGTCCCCAACCATGTCCCAAGACTCTCACTCCACATTCCTTAGCACCCTGGAAACTGTTAGGGTTCAACCCAACACCCTCATACTAGGTGACTTCAACTATCCCTCCATCAACTGGGAAAACTACTCATGCACCAATACACTGTCCCAACGCTTCCTGGAATTCATCAATTCCAATGCCCTGGACAAGCTCATTCTTACTCCACTAGAGGATGCAACATCCTTGACCTGGTTATTACTAACATGGGCAACTGTTGCTCTACACCAGTAGTCAATTCCTCCCTGGTTAGATCTGACCACAAACTAATCACCATGGAAATTCACATCTCACCCACACCCCCTGAAAAGGTAACCACCATGAAAAACTTCTCCAAAGCTGACTTTGGGCTTCTAAAAACAGAGGTGGCTAACTTCACGGCACCCATGTCAATGGAAAATAGATACATGACTGCTGACTCATACACCGATGCACTGTATGAACAGTACATAAATGCATTGAACTAGCCATACTCAACAGAACCAAGACACTCTCCTCCAAAAAAAGGAATCCAATCTGGTGGTCTCCTGACATTAATAAACTCTACAACAGAAGGAGGAAACTGTTGCAGAAAAAGGTGAAGTTCCAAGACTGGAAAAACTCCCCTTATTAGCTGCAACAAAAAGTTGAAATCCCTCATCAAAACCTCTAAAGCCAGCTATGAAGGCAGAATTGCTGAAGACACTAAAAACAACCACAAAGCCTTATATAGTTATATCAACCTCTACGGCAATACCCAGGTTTGGTCTGAGTTACTGCACAATGGCACCTCCTATATTGAGCCAACAGATATTGCCAACATACTGGTCGACATATTCAGTGGCAACTTTACCCCCCCCCCCCCAAAAGGACCAATCACAATACCAGAAGAATGCCAGGCACCCAGCATTATTGCAGCACAGGTTAAAGCTGCATTGTCCAAGGCCAAGAATACAGCTTCCATGGGACCCGACAATATCCCTGGATGTGTTCTACATGAACCACAAAGTGAACTGGACCACATCCGTGTGCCCTGTTCAATTAAAGCCTCAACTCAGGCTTTGACCCTACTGAATGGTGCACTGCTACAGTCATCCCTCTCCATAAAGGGGGAGTGACTACAGACTCTAGGAATTATCACCCCATTAGCCTGATGAGTCTGATAGGTAAGGCTATGGAGTGCATCATCAGGACCTAATTAACAAGGATATATGAAATCTCCAAACTCTAGATCCCATGCAATTTGGTTTTGTGAAAGGTAGCTCATGCCTGCTCAACCTGGTTGACTTCTTTGAGTCAGTCACCAGAGCTGTGCATGAGGGCAAGGCAGTTCATACAGCCTACCTCGCTCTGGCCAAGGCCTTTGGTACCATTCCCCACTCAGGAATTATTGATAAACTCACCAAACTAGGCATCAACCCCTATATCACTAGGTGGGTTGCAAATTGGCTGACAGATAGAACCCACAGTGTGAAAGTAGTGGACTCCAAGTCAGACTGCTGACCAGTTACGAGTGGATTCCCACAGGGATCGGTCCTGGGTTCTCTCCTGTTTGGTATCTACTTCTCAGAAGTCCAGTTCTACATGAAGGGACTCTGGCTGACAAAGTTCACAGACAATTGCAAGTTGGGAGCCATTATTAACTCCCCAAGTGATGCTGACATCCTACAGAATGGCCTCACTGAGACCAACGACTGGTGTCAGAACCATGGCCTTAAGCTCAATGCCAAAAAATGTGTCATCATCCCCTTTGGGAAAAACCCAGTACCCATTACCACATCGATGGTAGTCCACTGAACACAGAAGTCATTATAAGAGATCTGGGGGACACAGGTTGACAGCAGCCTCTCTTTTGGCCACCACGTTGCCACTATGGTCAGAAAGTCCTTCTATGTGGCACATCTCATTACTAAGGGTTTTGCATCCAGGAAGAAAGAGGTCATTGTCTCTCTCCACTCTTCCCTCATTAGGCCAATCATCGAGTACAAGACACCTGCAACAACTGGAGAGGCCTCAAAAGTACCTCACAAAGAGGATCCTAGGCCTTAAACACTTGTCCTGTATGGACAGACTCAAATAACTCCATCTATTGTCTGTCTCATATTGCCTACTTAGAGGCGATCTCTGCTTGACTTATAAAGTCATGTCTGACTCAGGTCTGTTAGAAATGCTACATCTAAAGAAATCCCAATCCCTCCACACCACACACTCCAGAGCCCTCAACCTCATTACCACCATCAACAGAATGTGCTGGAGGGACAGGTTCTTAACCCAGAGACTTCCCATACATGTCAAACAGAGCACCTCAATGGCCCTCTTCAAGAGAAATCTTGATGAGTGGATGGGAAATAGAAGATTCACCCCGGGGATCACTCCAGTGGCTCTACTCGACAGAGGCACTGGAAACTAAGGTTGGGTGGCACGATGCCAGGGTAATCCTATGGGCTAGGCTTGTAAAGGCTCCAGGGCCATTAGCCTAGTACACACCTATGAACCTTTGAACCTATTGCGTGATTCTGTCTGACATAAAAATGCACTGAAGGTCCCACCTGCATCAGCATGCTATTGGCTATCTAAATTGTACAGTGCTATTGTTTACAGCCAGCTAAAAATACAGTTACAGTGCAAAACTCACATTGGCTGCACTGATGTTTGAGTCTGTATAGAACAAAAGAAAGGTGCTATCTTTTGTCTGGACTCACCCATTCTACAAAAAGAAACTAGCATGTGGATAAGGAGGCTGATGATTTACATTCAAGCAATCACCTCATTTCTGAAAACGCACCAGTTTGTATTCATTATTATCATTATCTTCAAGTTACGCAGGTTAAAAAATACTTTTGTAGCTGCTTGGGTACATCAAACTACTGTCTCCAGAGGCCCTTTCTGTTTAAGTGGGTCATGGTGGTTTCAGAAATGAGTAGACTGGAGTTGAAGCTGGCTATCTATAACTCATATCTTTCAACTGTCCCTGATTTTGCAGTATGTCCATAATTTCTTTCCTCTCACAGTTTTGGACTGCTCCTGGTAAAAGGTGTAGTTTTCTAGCAAACTGTCAAGGACTGCTATCACTAAATAATTACAGACGTGAGCTGGTGCAATCACGTCATTTTTGGAAAGGCACCAGCCTTGCTTTATTTGTGTCATTTTAAAACGTGTGACAACATATTTATTTTTTCTTAGCCACATGGGATGTATCAGACTGGTGTCCTGTTCTAGAGCCTATTCTATTCCTATGATAGGCCTTGGAGGTTTCAGAAATGTATACAATGAGCTGCCTACAACTTGTTTGTCTGATTTTATCTCACAGCTATGGTTTACTCCTGGTAAAATTTGTGATTTTGCTGTCACTGAATAATGATTTTTTGAGCTTCAGACTTCATGTGCTTCAGAAAATACATGCTTATCTGAGACCTGTTAATCTAGCAAGTCAGATTTTGGGCCTTTGCCATCAACCATTGTTTTTACATTTATCCCTTGTTGTAATGAGAGCTATGGGAAGGCTCTTTTTTGTGCACTGAGCAACAACCTGAACTACATTGATGTGGCTGTTTTTTCTTTACCACGTTTGATTATCACATATGATCACCAGAAGTGCTTAGCTGCTTGTTGGTTAGTCAGTGGATGAAAGCAAAGGACATTTAGGATGATCACTATAAAATAATCATTGCTGTGTCTTGGTTTAGGTGGTGGAGTGGCACAGAGTATGGCATGTGAAAGCACCAACTGGAAATATGTTTTTTATGATTGTTTTTTTTCTGACAGGAAACCAGATAGCTCTATGGCAGTGGTTATAATACACACTACCTGTAGCAACATACACTTCTTATTTTTATTTTAATTTTACAGAAACTGACGTTGGGTCATGTGCCCCTTAGCAACAAGTGGAAGCAGATTACTATGTCTATTTCACCATTTTTGGTAATCACACATGATAGGTGATCATATTGAGTGGCTGTTTGTGGAGTGGAGGGCAGGCTGTGTGTAAAAGCAAAGGCCATTTACACGAGTCAAACAAAACAGTCATTGATATGGTTAGATTGAGCGAGAAGACGTGTGGGCAATGGTTACAGGTAGTGAAGAGGGGAACCCACTCACCTAACCTTTTTTCGTTCCTCACAAATTGTGTGACACTGGAGAATGACAATATTCATATTAGTTCGGGAGGATGTAGGGGTGCAGCACCAATAACATCAGTGGCACACTTGACACAACCCTTTGATAGATAGAGGAGCCAATCACAAGGATGAAACATGCAAAGGAGTTGCACTGAACTGATACAAGAAACCAGTGCTAGGAGCATGCACACATATTCAACATTAAGAGATTGATATAAATTGTGATAATGTTTTCTCACTCCTCACAATCAAATGGAGGTTTACAAAGAATGTGGATACACTTTTGGGGGGAAGTGGTGTGAGAAAGCATGCTGCACATGAAAGCATGCAGTCCTTACACAATAACTATCATGTACAGTTATGACTTGTTGGTGGCCAGTGTGTGTGTGTGTGTGTGTGTGTGTGTGTGTGTGTGTGTGTGTGTGTGTGTGTGTGTGTGTGTGTGTGTGTGTGTTCAGAACAGCATGACATATAGCACTAAACACTGTGGTTATGCTTTTTGTTCACTTCTCAGTGACACATTCATTACAAGACTAATAATGTGAGTATCAATTTTTGGGGGAAGTGATCTATGAAAGGAAACAGTTAAAACATCACTTTTGGTTGACTGATATGGTTTGTTGGTGAAGACAGTATATGTCAAACAGGTCTATGCCTATTGCATTTATATGATTCCTTCACAATGAAAGGTATTGTACCTACTTAGAAAGGACACATTGTACTGGGCATTATGGTCTCTTACATACAAAGTAGAAAATATAACATTACAGATGGCCTTTCTTGTCATAGCCTGGCACTGTGTTTAATTTCCACCTGGTGCTATATGACCTCTACCAGAAAGGATGGGAGCAGCAGATTTATGAATGCAAATGGCAATTACAGGATCACTACTCACTAATTATTGATATAGTTATAGATATAGAAACACTAGATATTTTACTTTTTACATGTTTTTTTTTTAATTTGGAAACATTGCATCTAATTTCTATTTTTTTTGTTGGAGCTTTTCTCTTTTTATACAACAAAATGGGAATATTTTTGAATTCAAACAGTATAAGATTTTCAATTACAGTGCATTGGATATTTCCATAGAATTTTTTGAATTGTTTGTTAAAGGTTTTAAATTCATTCCTTTAAGGAAGGCCAATATTCCAAGAGCCATAGTGGATTTGAAATTATTTTTAAGAAAACAAAATTTGGGCCTCATGTTTGAAGGTAGTAGTTCTAATTCCAATACAATTTCTAAAGTTAACACTGATGTTAAATTAAAGAAAAGGAGTGTTTTCAACCCACCACTCCATCCACAGTTAAGGAATCTGGAACGTTTAATAGAAAGGGAAATTAGGAATGCAGTTAGTTCCCACTATGTGATTTCTAACTTATCCAAAAATGAACTGGATTTATTAGAATTTTTAAAGGGCAATAAAACCATTAGAATTATGCAACCAGGCAAAGGGGGTGGTGCTGTTTTAATGGATGCTATCCAGTATGAATCAAAAATGAAGGAAAGTTTAGAAAACACTTTACATTATTCCAAAGCCTCCATCAATGAAATAAATATTTCCAAAGCAAAAATTAATTTATTACTTAATGATTTATTGTTGGAAGGCACTATTGACTTGGACATTTACAACTTTCTTCACAATCAGAATCCTAGGTTTCCATCTGTTTTTGGGATCCCAAAAGTTCACAAAGATCCCAATGACCCCCCTTTGAGACTCATAGTTTCCTCTGAAGGCTCCATTACAACCCCTTTAGCTAAATTTATTGATGTGAAATTAAAAGATTTATCAAACCAAGGTACAACAGTACTTAGGGATTCTTGGGATTTTTTAAGACAGGTCAAGACTAATCTTTTTTCCAAGAACATAATTTTTATTACCCTTGATATTGTGGACCTTTTTGGTTCTATCCCTCACGATATAGGGTTGTTATGGCTTGAGGAAAGTATGGTACACCATGGTTGTCTTTCTGGAGATGTATTTAGGACCTGTCTTTTGTTAATGGAAACAGTCCTCAAGAACAATTTTATGTTCTTTCAGGGCAAATTTTTCAGGCATGAGAGGGGGGTAGCAATGGGGGCTAAATGCTCCCCTACATATGCCAATATTGTTCTCACATGCTGGGAGATTCAATTTATCAATCAATGTGAATTTAGTAACTGTTGGGTTCTTTACAAACGTTTTCTTGACGACATTGTCATTTTTTGGACTGATACGGTAGAAAGGTTTCATGAATTTTTGGATTACATAAAAAACAGTACAACCTTCTTGGATTTTACATACAGTATCAATTATGATGAATGCGTTTATTTAGATGTTTTATTAAGTAAGGGAGATGACCATTTTACCTCCAAGATATATAGGAAACCCACCTTTTCAAATTCCTATCTTCATTTTTCTAGTGGACATCCTTTTGGACAAAAGAGAAATATTTTGAAGGGCCAATTGATCAAGTCCAGTAGGATGATGTCAGAGGACATTGATTTTTTTGAAGATAGTAAATACATTATGGACATGTTCAAGGAAAGGGGGTACCCAACTTATTTGTGTGACGAGGTTTACAATGTTGTACTTGATGGTAGGAAAGCTAGATTTTCCCCTATTTTAGGGCAGGACGAATCTGTAAATACCACCAACCCTGTTGAATCAGGATTAACTAATATTAATAACAACAATTTTTCCAATGCATATGTTATGGATTACACCGGTGATTCAGTTGTACTTAAAACGGTGATACACAAGGAATGGGATAGGTTTAAGTAAATTACGGATTTGGAATATATCAAAAAGCAGCCATTACAATTTATATACCGGAGAGATACGAATCTCAAAAATATTTTTGAGTTTGGTGGACTTTCTACAGGTGAGGTTCTAACCCACAGATCAGGTACATTTAAATGTGGCACCTGTTCTCAATGCCAATACATAAAAATTGGTTCCAAACTTTCAATTCCCAGTAGAAATAGAACCATTACAAGTTTTAGATTTGCAAACTGTAATACACAGGGTGTTGTATACATTGCCACATGCCACTCCTGTTCTTCCTTTTACGTAGGGAAAACCGAAAGGAAATTAAAGTCCAGAATTTATGAGCATTATTACGAAATAAAAAAGGTAATTTCAACAATGCATTATTTCGTCACTCTCAAACATGCACTAATTCTGTTTTTCATTTTTTTTGTTCTGGAGGTAGTACCCAAAGAAATAAGGGGTGGCATGTGGGAAACTAAACTGGAGTATAGGGAATTGTATTGGCAAATAATTTTGGATGCCACCAAAGAACCTGGTCTGAATGATATGCTCTCTATTGTTCCTGTTTTAAAGTTAAGAGCTGCTAAGTTGTGATTTTTTTGTTTGTCCACTAGATGGTGACAGAACACCATTTTATTCATTCATTATTTATTCCTTATTTCTTGAATTTTTAAAGTTAACATTATATTTTACTATACTGATTAAATTTATTATGTTATTGATTGAATTTGAGGTTCTTTCAGAACATTCATACAATGCTTGGGGATATTTTATATTATTATATTATATTTTTACTATATATTAAATGAGAAGTAAATAAACACATCTTTCAAGTTTTTTATCAAATGTAATTAATTATTCCATTATTCTATTATTCTATTATTCAATTCATTACTTATGTATATAAGCAGTGTACTATTCAAAGCATTGGTGTGTGTTTTATCTGACGAAGATACTCGAAAACGTACTTCCTTGGATACAAGCGTTATTAAACTTCTTGGATTATTACTACTGTGTGTTCAAGCTGTTTTATCTTCACTACACTGTTGGATTCATCATTGTTTGTGCTCATACCCTTATTTGGACTTCCCGAGTGATCCATTGTGGTTTTGGAGCTTTTCTCCCCAGGCCTCCACTGAAAATGGGCTTAGCCTGGCCCAGTGGACTTTCCCAATAAATAAATGTCAATAAATAAATAAATAAACAGTTCATTAGTGGGCAGTATTTGTCACAGAGCAATATAGCCAATACATTTATAAGATTCTTTCACATTCAAATGTTATACACCCTTTCAGAAGGAGAACACTCTACTGGGATAGTACACACATGTTTTGTACCAGAGTACATTATTAGAAGCCTCTGATTTTTTTTTATTTTTTTTTTACTATGAACTGTCTTCAATGAACTGATATGTGGCCTCATATATATCGAGGTTTCATGTTGTCACAGTCTGTTGCTATGCTTGGTTGCATCCCAAAGGCTATCTGCCCTCTTCAGAAAAGTCTGGGTAAAAGCAATGTTCAGAATATATGTGTACTAAGTTCTTAGTGCCTCAGAAGTGAAAATACCATATATTTCATCAGATAAAGAATATAATGGCCTATGACACTTCCTTACAGAGTTGGCAATTCAATAGAACTAAAAGTACATTTTACTAGAAAAATACACTTTTCAGTTGTAATAAGTTAAAACTACAATGCCATGTTTTCAAGAGGCTAAAGCTAAGAGGTCAAAAGCAGAGCTATGTAGTACTGGAAACTCTAGTGTTAAAATTGCAGTCAAAAATATGTTTTGTAATTGAACATGCTTTGAACTACCAGTGAATCAGAAGTGGAAAAAAACATTCAGCTTACCTCAGCACAGAAATGCCTTGTCTCTACACTTATAGCACCCCCACCTCAGTTTACATTCATGTGATGTGAAACTTCAGCTAAGTGAATTTTGAAGCTGAAGGTATTGTGTTACATTCTGTGGTGGCTAAGAAATGGTCCTTTATTGCTAGATACCATGAGAAGTCTTGTATGGCCATTTGAATGTTCTGGTTTTGTCATTCATTTCACTAAAAATGCAGGTTTTATATTTTTTCGGCTTGACAAACTCACTAGTTTTCTCAGTCATATAATTTGTGTTCTTATGAAATAAAAATTAGAAGGAAAAGTAATATTTTCAGTCTTTTTTATGTTATAGAAAAATACACATATTTTACATGATTTTAGCGAATTGGCAAACTGTACGTTAAACCTTGATTGGAGAATGAATGTTCAACAACAGTGTATTAATGTACAGGTGTTGCCATGGTAAAACAAGTCTGCTGCTTCACGGCAGCATATTATGCTGCCGTGAAGCTCAGACAGTTAAGAAGCAAACATCTCTGATTTTTAAGTTTGCTAAACAGCACTTTACTGTATAGTCAGCATAACATGAAAATAAAAACTGAAAGAAGAAAAAAAACAGAAATGAGGTATGGGTGTGTGTATGTGTGTGCATATGTACTTGCATGCATACGTGCGTGAGAGACAGATAGATGACAGGCAGTCCGTCAGCACTGATTCATTAAACCTTAGGAGTTATAATGACACTCCTAATAATAAGCATTTTCTGCCTGACTTTAACCTCAGTAAAAGCAAAACCAATGACAGACAGTAAAAGGAGCTAGAGCGGGGTGCAAAGAGTTACAATACTTACATTCTATTGTGAGAGTGTGTTTCATTTATTTGTTTAAAAGCAGCAATCTGAGGATAAACACAATGACTTTGTGTGTGCGTTTATATCAATGTACATGTGTTTGTGTATGTTTGTGCTTTGAATGTAAGTGGTTTTCTGTGTGTGTGTGTGTGTGTGTGTGTGTGTGTGTGTGTGTGTGTGTGTATGATTCTGTATGTCTGCGCTTATGAATGTGGATATGTAAATGTGTGTGTGTGTGTGTGTGTGTGTGTGTGTGTGTGTGTGTGTGTGTGTGTGTATGTGTCCAGACAATAATACTTACATACCTTATATTTCTTATGTAAAGTACTTCCTTCAACAAAAATAACTATAATAAAGCAAGTTTAATTAATTAGGCAGAGGAACTATTTGACATCAAAACATATTAAAAAATCAGTATATAATATTTAAAAAAGTACAAAATAATTTTGCATTCTCTAAGTACAATAATGGCCTCCAGGGTGTGTGTTAATGGGGACATAACTCCTTTCCAGTGGTGCGTTATTTCCACAATAACATACACCCTGAATTATATGAACATATTATAGGTTGACAATACCAAATCTTTTTGCTTGGCAACCATTTTAAATCAAGGATTTCAATTGGTTTGTGTCATTATTGCTTTTACTCCATATTTATGGTATGTGCACAATGTTGAATAGTTGTTCTTTGTTAAAGAATCG
>NC_056738.1:461985954-461988454 GCF_019279795.1 Protopterus annectens | reverse complement strand
TTAGGCTTTTCTATTATTCTTTTGTGAAACCATTTAAGCATTTCTACTGATGTGAGAATTAGAAGTTATGTACTCACCATAACGTTCCATCTGAGTAGGTATCTTCTTTTGTCTGCAACCTTTGGGATACGGATCCGATCTCGGATCCGAGCCTGCAACTTTTACCACAGCATAGATCCGAGCTCCTAGCTCCTCCCTTTACCCATAATCCCCTGTCAACCCTAACTGATCTCAGATCAAGTTTGCCCGATATAAGCAATGTAAAAGTGCCCCGGAAGGGGCTAATGCAAGACAGATCCTAAAGGTCAGGGGGAAGGAGGGGGGGATGGTTGCAGACAAATGAAGATACCTACTCAGATGGAATGTTATGGTGAGTACATAACTTCAAAATCTGAAGTAGGAACTTCATTTGTCAGCAACCTTTGGGACAGAGTCCCCAGCTACCTGAATCCTGGGTGGCTTTTATGGAAGAACATTCCAGAGCACTGCAGAGCCAAAGGATGCCCTACCTCTGGAGACAACATCCAGTTTGTAATGGCTGATAAAGTTATGAGATGAGGCCCAAGTGGCTGCGGAACAAATATCATCTAAGGGGACCCTAGATTTAAAAGCCACCAAAGCAGTGACGGCCCTAGTAGAATGAGCTCGAACCCCTTGAGGTGCAGGCCTTCCCGAACTCTGGTACGCTAAGAGGATACAATTAGCTATCCACCGTGATAGTGTAACTTTAGAAATTGACTTGCCTAAACTTGTATTGGCAAAGGAGACAAACAACTGGTCAGATTGCCTATGACCAGCAGTTCGATGAGTATAAAAACGTAATTGTCTGTGCACATCCAAGAAATGCAGTTTATATTCTCCTTTGTTCTGGTAATGGGGAAAGAGCACGGGAAGATTAATAGATTGATTAATATTAGCTTCTGAAGACACCTTAGGCAGAAAGGACGGATTGATCAGGAAGAATGAGAATGGCCTAGACATGCAACCTCAGGTTCTGAAGCCGATCGGGAGTTAAGAAGGCAAGCATTATCCTGGAATCCAATCTGGCCCCTATAAAATCTATCACCTGTGAGGGGACTAGAGGAGATTTGGTCATGTTGATAGTTAACCCTAGACATGGAGCAAGGTCGAGGAAGTAATCCCTGCCTGAACAGAGCAGATGCCTTGTTGGGGCGATGAGGAGCCAGTCGTCCAGGTACAGAAAGACCTGAATTCCCTGAAGCTTCAGGTGGGCCGCAATGACCGCCAAGACTTTGGTGAACACCCTGGGAGCTGATGTGAGACTGAAGGGAAGGGCCCTGAACTGAAAATGACTGGCCCCCAGCCGGAAGCGGAGGAACCTCCTGGAGCGTCTGTCTACTAGGATGTGGTAGTATGCATCCTTGAGGTCTATCGAGCACATCCAATCGTTCTCCTGTAATAGGGGAAGAATAGATTGTAAGGTGACCATTCGGAACTTTTCTTTGGGTACTGCCAAGTTCAGGAGAGAGAGATCGAGAATGGGTCTCAAGTCCCCCGTCTTTTTTGGCACCAGAAAGAACCTGGAGTAAAACCCCGATCCGAACTGATCTGGGGGGGACGGGTTGGATGGCTGTTTTTTGTAAAAGCTGATGAATTTCTGTAGCAGCTGCCTCCCTCTGATAGGGTGGTACGTCGGGGAGGCTTCTGATTTTGGGGGTTACAATAAAGGGAATTTGGTAACCTCTGGATATGATTCAAAGCACCCAGTGATCTGTTGTTATGGACTCCCACATTGCTAGGTGCTTCAAAAGATGCCCCCCGACTGCCTCCAGAGTGGAGCAGCCGGGCAACCCCTTAGGGGTTCTGCATGGGCCTCTCAGAGAAGGGTTCTCTGGACCCAAAGTTTCTGGGACCCCCTCTGCCTCTTGGGTGGCATCCTCCCTGTCCTCCTCTGCCACGAGAGGACTGGCTGTCTGGAGCAGACTGGGACTGATGCGATTTTTGGAACCACATCTTCTTCTGACCCTTTTGGTTCTTAGAAAAGGACCTCTGGGGAGCAGAGAAGTGGACTCCGATGGCAGACAACGTCTTCCCGTCTTTCTCACTCTGGACTAAGGTGTCGCGAACGGTTTTGCCAAAAAGTGCAGAACCATCAAAGGGGGCATTCGCAAATGACGCCTTAAAGGGTTCCCAGAAGTCACAGTGTCAGAGCCAGGCCTGGCGCCTGAATACCAGGCTGGCTCCGCCGGCTCTAGCGGCTCCTTCAGTGGCGTGTGACAAGAGCTGCATAGAGGTGTTAGAAACTGAACGTAGAGTAGACATTCGGGAGAAGTACAGATGCTTGTCTCCTTCCGACATGGACTCTGGGGGGGATGCAGCGTATTCTTTTATTAGATCCCGCTGCATCCGGATGACGTGTGCCATATAGTTCAGCGCTCTCATGGAGAAGGTTGCTGAACTAAAGACCCGCTTCTCCAGGCGGTCCATCGCTCGAGAGTCCTTACTCAGAGGGTGGACCGCAGAGCTCCCCTGAGCCAGC